>NC_057814.1:183653929-183654470 GCF_018294505.1 Triticum aestivum
ATATTTTAAAGCAAGTTACATGAAAAAATTGCATATGAGCCCATAGTTTTTGTTATATTTGTGAAATACGTACATATTTGTACGTAAAAAAGGGCATACTCAAAACAAGGTATATACTACCTAAAAATTAGTATATATACTACCTAACCATTGTTATATACTACATACTACACGTACATACTCTCGATTTCGACAGGTACTACATACAACATACAAAACGCAAGTGGTGGTAACTACCACTGCTTGTAGGAAACATTTGGCATATATATATATATATATATATATATATATATATATATATATATATATGTATATGTATATATATATAGGACAACACTATTCTGATCCCAGGATCAGAATAGTTATTTGGATCATGGCACACCCTATATAGGAGCCGTGGAGGTCCCCCCGAACTCTCGAACCGACCAGCGTCGTCTAAAAAAGGCCCGTCCCCCGACCCCCTGATCCCATCAGCGCCGAGCCGCCCCCCCTCCCCCGACTCCGATGCCCCACCTCGGACCCCCCGCCCCCGCCGCCGGTG
>NC_057814.1:183654698-183674943 GCF_018294505.1 Triticum aestivum
ACCTCCCTGCCATTGGTGCCCCACCTCACCTCTCCCGCCTCGGACCGGAGCCCCCGCCGCCAGTGCCCTACTTGTCGCCGCCCCCGTCCCCGCCAACCCCTGGTGTCGCCGCCGCCCTGGCAATCCCAGGCCCCACCGGCCTCCTGCTGTGGCGCTGCCGCCGTGACACGATGCCGGCCTCCTCACGCGACGCCGGCGGCAGTCCCTGCCACCACGTGCAGCCGCGGCCCCTCTCCGCCGCTGCCCCAACACCGGTGATGCCCACATCTCCTCTTCCAACTCCGGTACAACTTCTTCCCTTACCTCAAGGTCCTCGCCAAAATGGAGATCCCCGTCCCTGCTCCCCAACCTGGCCCCTCTTCTTCCACCGCCATCGCCTCCACATCACAGCTCCGGCATGCAGCTCCGAGTGCCTCTGTCTCTGCTGGGTCTAATTGCCTCCGCCCGACGTCGGGCTCTATAGGTCAGCAGTTCTTCTTCACCTAGGTCGACTGCTTCCTTAGATTTTGCAGAGCACCATTCTATGCAGTAAAAAAATGGTTGCAGCCCAAAGTGTCGATTTTCAGCAGGGCAATCTGTTCATTGACTAGTTTTGTGCGTTCAAAAAATAGTAGGACAAAAGTTGATGAATCAATTTTGTATAGTAAAAACAGTGGGCCACTTGCTTCATACTTGTGTTATTTGATTTTTGAATAACAGAAGTTCTCTTCTTTGTCTGCAGAAAACCCCAGTATATCACATTTGTTTGTCGTTATGGTCTGAAAAATGGCATTTTTGCAGGTCAGTTTTGCCTGATGCATCAATTCAGTTGCAAAAAAAGAAGAGCATTATACCTTGTTGTCTAATCCGCTGCCTTCTTTTTCTATACTATGTAGGTCAACTTCGCCTGATGCGTCAGTTCAATTTCATAGTGCATGATAGGCATGATCCAGTAACCATGGCATTCCATCCCCACAGGCCAACGCTGGCCGTCAACCCAACTACAGCTGTCCCCGGCCACCACACAAGCACTGTTAGGAATAAGCCACACGGTGGCTGTGGTGGCGAGTGTGCGTGCTGGTGGAACTGGGCATCAGCCGTGTCGAGTCTATAGGTGTGCGTTGTGTACGTAGTTTGAGTTAGACTCTAGTTTATTAGTGCATGCAAGATTGGTCAAGTCATGGAGTTAGTTAGTGGCTGTGAGAAATGGCCCTAGAGTTAGCCCATGCATTAGTTTGTTACTAGACTAGTTGTGCATGGTGGGCGTGGCATGAGTTTAGGATTAGTTGGTAATGGTGATACTCTTGTAATGCCTATTTAAGTTGAGTATGTGAATGAAAGCTGGGTGTGGGCTGAGAAAACAATGTAGTGCTTGTGGGTGCCAAGGGAGAGTCTCGGCAAAGCCTGTGTGTTCTTCCTTGGTGTATATGCACGCGTGTGTGTAAACTTCATCACCATGTGTGTGTTTGTGAGAGAAGAGAAGAGAGAAACCTCAGGAGAGTTGTGAGATGCAACTAGAGGGAGGAAGACGACGCGGCGCTGCGAGGAGGCGGCGTCAACAAGCACTGCCGCTCCTGCGTCTTCGGCCACATCGACCTTCTCGCGAGGGCCACCTTGACCTTCCCAATGAAGGTTCATCCATGGAGCGGACGCTCCCGCCACTCCACCGACGCGTCGTGCCTGGCTCACCGCACGTCTCCGCCCTCTATCACCAGTGTGCTCCCACCACATAGAGGTTCCAGCACACTGCCTTGGCCTGCCCTTCCAGCACCAAGCTTCCCTTGTACGACGTCGGCTACCACTCGTGGCAGAGCGACTACTTCCCTCCCTGCTGACCCAGCAGCTAGCGGTTGTTCGCCCCCTGGCCTGCTCTTGCTTCGTTGTCTTCAGAAAAGTTCAGAAAAACTAACTGAACTAATGTCTTGTTTCATCAAAATTACCGTGGATTTGTGCTACTGATTACTAAAAAGTTCAGAAATGATTCTCCCACAAACAAAAGTCCAGGTCGCTGTTTGTTGTTAGTTCAGAGCGTCCGGCGGTCGCGGATCCGGTTGTGCTTGACTGTAGTGAGTCGTCAACACGGGCACAACACCCAATGGAAGCCGAGTCAATTATAGCCAACGCGAGGCAGGATTAGTATAGCTCTTTGTGGAGTTCATATCCATACATGGCATGTTCTTGGTGGAATCGGCCAACATGAATTTACTACAGGTTAATACTACAAGAACTTCATTTGACTAGTCCCGTCAACTTGTAGTTGTTGTTGTCAACTCTTAGTCATTCGCTTCTGCAAAAAGTGTTGATCTATTTCCTATTGCGTGAGTAGCTCAGTGGTGATGGCTTTGGAGATGGATGAGAACAAAGGTGTGTGTGTGTGGTAGAAAAAAGGGTCCACCAAACTTGTATTTTCTTCATATATATCTATGGTTATTTTGGTCGTTGGACTATGGATGTTTACGACATTGGACTACTCTGATTTTATTGAACATATAAAACAATGGAAGCACAGCGCATGTTCTGGTCACTTGAGAAGATAAGGAACATGATTGGGATGAAAATATGTGGTGGTAAAAATTCCACAGTTTTTCAGTTTAAAAGAAACATTCTCAACTTTTGTAGTCGTTTATTTTGCTTTGTTCAGCCTATGCAAAAAAGGAAGCAAGATCATGCATTTTGTTACAAATCAGTTTTTTTCATTAAATAGGTTGCAGAAAAATTGTAAGCATATTTGTTTACCATGCCGCACCAGGCCCATCATATATTTGTGCCTCCTTTTTAGGAATACTTGTTAAATGGCTACTCGTTTGTACATATTTTAAATAATATTCACTTGCTCTCATGTGTTAAAAATACTGGCAACTCCGAACCAAAAACAAGTTCAACTATGAGAACACACGAAACTCAGAAAGTACATGTTCAAAAAAGCCTCCCTTGTAATTATGGAACAAACATGCACTATATTAAAGCCGATGGACAAAATCAATAATTGTGAAAAAGTAGTGCACCGATCAAAAAAGTTTTTAGTTTATAAACAATATAACCAAAATTTAAATTAAAAAACACAAAGATGTTTGATCTTTGTACAAAAATATATTTTTTGATTTCTAAAAAATAAACAAGGTCAGATTAAAACAAAATGGAAATAATTCAAAAAAGTTTTAAACGAAAAAGGATTGTCCATGTTTCTAAAAAACTTAGAAGTTCAAATTTCAATAACGGGGCAGTTCGATGTTTATTAGAACACAATGGTTTCCTCCATTACTAAATAATAAACCAAGAAGTTTTCATTAAAAATAGAGAAGTTCAAAAAAATTTGACCGGAATTTCATAAGAAGTTCAAACCAAAATGACAAAGTATTTCAAAAATAACACAAAACTTTTAAGCAAGTGTTTCACCATTTCTAGAAAACATAAATTTTAGTGTTTTTAATTAAATCTCAAGAAGTTTAGATTAAAATAACAGAATAGTTCAAATTGTGGATTAAAAATACATTTTATCCGTTTCTACGAAAAACCTAGAAGTTTAACTTTAAATAAAGAAGCAATCCAAATTTAAATAATGAAGCGATTACAAAACTCAAAATTCCTCATTAATAAAAAATAAACTAAGAAGTTCAAATTCAAATAACAGAGTAGTGGATTTTATAATTCATGAAGAAAACAAAAAGCGTCGCCTAGAAAATGTTAACTCTCAAAGTTCAAATTTTTTCATTAGTAAAGTGAAACAGAGAGAAGTTCAAATTGGTAACAGCCAAAAGTTCACGTACTGCATGTGTGTGTTTGTTTGAGAAAAAATGAAGTCTAAATTTTTTGGTACTAGAAGTTCAAGTGCTAAGCCCGAGAAAGTTCAAAAAGTTCCTCCTATTCAACAACTTTCCAAGGGTATATAATATCCTTATTCCAAATAAACGGTTAATACAAATTGGTGTATCTTGTTCGAAACAAAAGTTAAACCGTGTTAGAAAAAGTTGCATCTTTTCAACAGGTTTCTAATGGTATATAATTTGTGCAACACCGACGAAACGGATGAGTAATCGCGAACAAAAATATGTGACAGAAGTTCATGGTTAAAACAACGAGCAGTTCTATTACTACACGATATGCGTTTCGGAAGAGAATAAAAGAATAAAAAGGTAAAAGCCTAAAAGGTTTGTTGCAAGAAGTTCACGTACTCCACCCTGCATGGTTCGAAAATTATATTACGAGACTCCGACCTTCAATTACATGTTAAAAAAGAGAGCAAAAACAACATCGTGTTTGCCATTTTTAAAACTGCTCTCAAACGGCAACGAATTTGTAACACCTGTCTACATGAAAAAGTTGCTCCTATTCGTAAGATTTCCAACGGTATATTATATGCTACATTCTGATGTAAGTTTAAAATTTTCATGTATACCAATTCAAACACGCTTTTATGTATTGAAAAAATTCTTTTGAACCGTCATGAGTATGAAAAAATGATTAATACTGGAAAGTTGCGTGTTTTCAACAGCTTTCCATCGGTATATCATTTGCTCATTTCCGGTAAGTGGTTGGGGAGTTACGAGCAAAAAACATCATGTGAAAAACGGAGTGAAGTTCAGACAAAACTGCTCCAGAAGTTCAACCTCTTCACGCAGTGCATTTTCAGAGGCTCTATTTTCGCGATGAAGGCAGAACGCATGATCTGAAGTTGAGATTGATAACTGCGAGAAGTTCACGTACTACACGATGTGCATTTTGTATTAAAAAAGAATGAAAAAGCAAAGGCTAAAAGTTTTGTTGCTAGAAGTTCAAGTGCTCGGCCCGAGAAAGTTCAAAAATTCTTGTGAGAGAGTTGAACAAAAGTACGTGACAGAAGTTCAAGGTGAAGACTATGGGAAGTTCAAACACTACACGGAATGCGTTTCAGATAAGAATATAAGAATGGAAAACTAAAAGCTTAAAAGGTTTGTTTCAAGTAGTTCACGTGCTCTGTCCGGGGAAGTTCAAAAATTCTTGCGAGATATGTTCACCTTGTATTTCCATGTTTGAAAACAAAAAAATGTTTTTTTTGCATTTTAAAATAATTATCTCAATCCACAAAGAAGTTCAGTTATTATTTGGGAGCAATTTGATTTCAAAAAGAAAATAAAAAATTCAAATTATAAAGATTAAGAAAATAAAACCAGGAAGTCCAAATTAAAAAGATGGAGAAGTTCGATGATCATAGAAAACTCAGATTTTCCTTGTTATTAAAGAGTGGAAAAAAGAAGTTCAAAACAATAACAAGAAGGTCAACTTTTAAAAATAGAGCGCTTCAAAATTCATAAAAAGATTAATAAATAAAACCAGGAGGTCCATATTAAAAAAGATGGAGAAGTTCGATGATTATAGAAAACTCAGATTTTCCTCGTTATTAAAGAGTGGAAACAAGAAGTTCAAAAATAAAATAACAAGAAGTTCAACTTTTAAAAATAGAGCGATTCGAAATTCATAAAAAAGGATTAAGAAATTCAGATAAATATTTATAAAAAACTCAGATATTTTCACGTAACCGAGAGAAGTTTAATTGCTAACTGCCATAAGTTCACGTACTACACAGTGTGCATTTTGTATTAAAAAAGGAATAAAAGAGCAAATACTAAAAGTTTTGTTGTTATAAGTTCAACTCCTCGGCTGGAAAAAGTTAAAAAATTGTTGTGAATGGGTTTGTACAGAAGGAGTATCATTTGTGTAACACTAATGAATGGATGAGAAAATTACAAACGAAAATATGTCACAGAAGTTCAACATGAAAACAGCAAGAAGTTCAACTAATGCACTGAATGAATTTCAGATAAAAACTTTTAAAACCGTTGCGAGTATGAAAAAATAATCAACACGGGAAGGTTGCGTGTTTACAGCAGCTTTCCATCGGTATATCACTTTCTCAATTCCGGTGAGTGGATGGAGAGCTACGAGCAAAAAAAGTACGTGAAAAAAAAAGAGTGAAGTTCAAGTAGACATGCCGAGAAGTTCAAGTTCTTTAGGCGGTGCATTTTTGAAGAATCTGTTTCGCGAAAAAGGCAGAGCGAATGAACTCGTCGTTTTTCAAATTACATGAAAACAGATAGGAATCAGAGAAAACCATCAACATGAAAAAGTTTTGCATTTTCTGTAGCTTTTCAGTGGTATATTATTTGCACCATTCCGATAAAATTTCTAGAAATTACGGTCAAAATACATTTTTAGCCATTTTTAAAATTGACTTAAAACCATCCGGAATTGGGAGAAAAAATATATACCATAAAGTTTCGCATTTCCTCAAGCTTTCCAGCGCCATATCATTTGCTGCATTCGGATGTACGGTTAAAAAATCAGCTCGAAAATACGAACTCGGTGGAACTTGTATTGTTTTCTAAATTACTTTTAAACCGTTCAAAATTAGAAAAAAACTTTTAACATGAAAAAGTAGCGCATTTTCATAAGATTTCCAACGCCATATCATTTGCCTCGATTGGATTAGCCGTTTAGAAATGAAATGGAAAATACGAACTCGGCTATTCGGTTTGCGAAATTTTACGATATTCCAAATTACTCTTTAATCATAAGGAATTAGAGAAAACTTTCCACATGTGGAAGGTGCGGTTTTACACAGTTTTCCAACGCCATATTATTTGCCTTATTCTGATAAACGGTTTAGAAATGCGATCAGAAATACGATTTATGTTTTTTGTATGAAGAAAAAACGGTTTTCAAAACTGCTCTTAAACCGCTTACATTTTGCCAAAAATTTAACTTGGGTCATGATACTGGTGTCCATAGCTTTCCAATGGTATATCGTAAGCCCCATTTGGGCAATGTTGGCGGAAGTTCAATCTAGCACTTGGAGAAGTTCAGGTCGAACAACTCAGGCAGTAAAATTGCAAAAAACACAATTTCATCACGCCCAGAGAGCAAAATCCGCCAACGAGCGAGATTCCTATTTAAAACGGGTATTTTGTTTCTAAAAACGTTTCTAGATTACACTAACATCATATAGAACATAACTAACTAGAATAATTTGCGCGGGGAGACACGGTTGCGAAGATAGCCCGAAGGTCGGGTTCCTACAGAGGAAAGTTCAGGCGTGTAACTCCGGAAGTTCATGTTGTGATCAGAATAATATTCTGATTCTATATATATATATATATATAGGGTTGCTAAAGTGAGCCTGAGCGCATTTTCTTTATTGTACGCTCCGACCCTTCTTTCAACCGACTTGCTAGTTAGTTAATCCATCCAGGCCAAGATGTCCCAGGAATCAACCGTAATGAGCATCTATCAACGTAACCGAAGGGGATTTGTTTTACGAGGGATTGACCCATAGTACGATAGTAAATCGTACTGGTAGTAAAACTGGTTTATCCCATTACTTTTGTGTGTGACAAATTGGTGCGTGACACTTTTTGATGATAGCCCGTAACAAGATTACTATACTCAATACACATGTTACTATGAATTATTTTGTGTGTGGCAGCATGGTAACTGGATTACCATATCGATTAAAGGGAGGACTAGTACAATGGAAGAGAGTAAGCATATTACTATTTGTAGTAGGCTACATTACCAGAACGATTAAGGAGTGGAGAAATTGTGTGTTGTAGCCGATAACAAGATTACCATAAATATTAATTATTTTACAATCACGCATGGGCGAGGTGGGGTGATAGGCAGTAACAAGATTACTATATTCACTATATACACGTGTTACAAAGCATTATTTTGTGTGTGGCACCATGGTAACTGGATTACCATACCAATTCAACGGAGGACTAGTACGATAGAAGGCAGTAACAATATTACTATTTTCAATAGGCAACTTTACTAAATGATTAAGGGGTGGAGAAATGGTTCGTTGGAGTCTGTAATAGGATTACCATCAGTATTACTTATTTTACAATCACGCATGGACGAGGTGGAGGAGTGGTTTGGCCCAACTAGTAATCGTTTAATTTCCTTACTATGTCTAATAGGATTTTTTACTGAGATTAGCGAAGCGGTGCGCACGCAACAGCCGGAGCGCAGAATTAGAGTATTTACGCTCACGCTTACTTTAGCGCTACTGCATATATATATATATATATATATATATATATATATATATATATATATATATATATATAGGGAAAATCCATCCTACAACCTGGTGGTAGTTACCCTACATATCTCATATACTACCATGTGATACTATATATACTATTTTATTATTTTAGATATGTTTATATACTATATCTAAGATATTTCAAAGCAAGTTACATGAAAAAATTGCATATGAGTCCATAGTTTTTGGTATATTTGTGAAATACGTACATATTTATACATAAAAAAGAGCATACTAAAAAAATGGTACATACTACCTAAAAATTTGTATATATATTACCTAATCATTGTTATATACTACATACTACACGTACATACTCTCGATTTCGACAGATACTACATACAACATACAAAACGCAAGTGGTGGTAAGTACCACTGCTTGTAGGAAACATTTTTCCTATATATATATATATATATATATATATATATATCAATTAGGCTTCAAGTGTGTACTTGTTGGTGAAAGTGTTGTCCAATGGGAATTATATTTTGTATTACTCATGTAGCCTACAAAGTCTGTCGCACAGCCTTGTAACTTCTTACCCAATTTCTAAATTTGTAATAGTCCTCTATACCATATATTGCTCTACTTGTAATACTACCTCCCTCCTGGTTTACTGGTCCCCTTCGTAATTTGTGTCAAATTTTGACCATAAATTTCACTAACTAAATGTTAATGCATGTCACAAAAAATTATATCATTTTATTCGTATTTGAATATAGTTTCCAATGGAATAATTTTCAGTGACATGCCTTGACATTTTGTTAGTTAAACATATGGTTAAAATGTGACACTAAATACGACTAGTATACGTCAGTCAAATTATTCATCATGTCCTCACATTGAATTGACGTGACAACACGCTGCGCGTGAGGTGACACAAGAATCCCGGCGGCGTGTTCGGGTATTGTGGACTTCAGATGTGGAGTACTACCACTTATCTGTCAAAATCTTTCATCATTTACTTAAAACAGTCGATTGATCATACATTGAGTACCATATAACTGGAATTAACCGATGCAACTCCAAGAAGGATTGGCCGGTGCTGCCGGGTGGCGTCAAGTTCGATCCCACGGATAATGAGCTGATTGAGCACCTTGAGGCCAAAGTGAGTGCTGACAGCGCGAGATCTCACCCTCTCATTGATTTGTTCATACCAACCATCGACAGCGAGCACGGCA
Source organism: Triticum aestivum (assembly GCF_018294505.1). Lineage (NCBI taxonomy): Eukaryota > Viridiplantae > Streptophyta > Magnoliopsida > Poales > Poaceae > Triticum > Triticum aestivum. The sequence continues at coordinate 183,663,943 of NC_057814.1, forward strand.
TATGCTACACCCATCCTGAGAAACTTCCAAGTAAGACACCGATCGGCCGTCTACTTGCACAAACATATTCCTTTGTTTATAGCTCTATTTTTCTTTTTAGACGCAGACCTAGTGAATCAATTACAATTTGACAGGTAAAAAAAAGTGAAACAAGTGACTACAACATGCCAAAGATGTTATGAAAATGCCAACTACATACACTAAAACCTGTATTCGACAATAGTGCAGGTATCACATTGAGTAGCCTAAGCAAGCATTTCTTCCAGCGCAATTCCAGGGCATTCAAAAGGGGCACGTGGACGCATCGCAACATACAGTCAGAGTGCGGCATGCACGCGATGTGGCACAAGACCGGCAATACCTTGCCGGTGATGGTCAATGGCCGGCAGACGGGCAGCAAAAAGGTTTTGGTGCGGCACACCAACAAGAACTTTGACCATTCCCGCAAAAAAAACTTCGACCAGCAGAGGACCAACTGGGTGATGCACCAGTACCACCTCGGGGACCTGGAGCAAGAGAAGGAGCGGGAGCTGATCCTCCGCCAGATTTTCTACCAGACGAACACTAGGGCCAGGACTAAAAAGATTATAAGTTAGTTTGGTATTGGTACTTGTACTACCTTGTCGTCCGCGAGTTGGTATTGTTGTTAATGATCTTTCGGTATGAACTTGGTATTTGCTTCCAACCATCATGCCGAGGGTCGACGTGGATATAAAGCTGAATCATTTGTTCCGAAACGAATTTTCAGGCACCTGATTTTTATTTGATGGGTAGCATAAGCACCTGCCGTTCGAATTCCCAGTTCTCCAAAATTTTCAAAACAAGTGCATGCACTTATTATCACGATGAAAAACCAATATACCAGCTGCATCCCAGTTATCAGCCTGTACTTGCAGAATTCTCTCATTTATTGAGCAGGTATATTGTTTTTTCAGGTCGAGCAAGTTTCAACTAGGCTGTAGACTGCCCAGGCTTGGTTTTGTTTTTAACAGGCCTAGCCCATGACGACAATGGGGCACAAAGATCTAGCAGGTATCTACTGGCCTCTCGCCCACCAGCGTTACTTATATTTTGTCTTACAACATTCGTAGGCAATTTTTTACTGAATCAAACACACAGCCCAATTCTATTTTCCTCTTGAAACGTCATGTCCTACTTCCGTTTTCTAATCTCTACCTATAGTTTTACTAGTTCATATACACGTATCATTATATTGAAAATACATATGGTTTCCTTTTCATATTTACATCCTTATTTTTGTTGTTGTTTTCCCTCCCAGCGCTGATTTTTTTACCACTGGTTTTCCCTTAAACCAACTCAATTGCCCCACGTCTTGTTTGCTTACAAAAACAAAACAATTTTTTTGGAAAATCAATAAGTTATTAAAAAATATTTATTATTTCAGGATTACAACAGTTCGGACGCCGCCGAAATATGCAAAATAATGTTGAACTATTTAACCGTGGTCCTGGGCAGAAAATGGGATGAAATAAATTACTTAAGAATTAGCAAATGGACTACAAATTATTATAAAAAATAGCAAATGGGCTCTATGTTGTCTACCATAGATTTGCAGGCTGATTTGTGGGCCTACTAAGTTCATGCGTACACAAGGTTTCTCAAAAAAAGAAACTTAGTCAACAATTGACTCTACCAGCGTCAGACCATTAGATGTCAATCTAACGACAATCGTGCTTCTTCAGTCTCTGATCTTCCTGCTCCAGCCGCCCAAACCAGCGGCGGCGGAACCGCCTGCTCCCACCTCCCGTGGCCGGCTGTGCTGCCGGGCAGGCCTCGCGGCCCCACCATACTCGCATCCCTGGCCTGGATATCCCTCTACTCACCCACACCTCCTGTTATTTTCCGGCGACGGCAGCCGAACCAGTCAACCCTCGTACTCCCCACCGCGTGGGCAGCCACTGCCGTGTCTTCCCCAGCTCCGTGTCATTCCCTTCGTAGGCCTCGCTGTCGTCCGCCGCCCTGGTGCTCTCGGCGCGGCGTGGTCAACATGGTCAACGAACGACATCCATCGGAAGTGGACTGTACGTGGAAAGGCTAACAGCTGGGTCCACGGCCGCACACAAGGAAATGCCTCCTTATTACGTACAAAATAATGATTCCTCCACCTGACATCTGGGACCAACCGAAAGGGCCTCTGTATTTGACGAAAAAAATGTTCCCGCCGCTGACAGCTCGGACCCACCAGCTATATCTTCGCACACAAGGAAGTGCTTCCTTATTACGCACAAAAAATGAATACTCCCCCTGCTAGCCGGGACCCACCATATGGGAGGCTGACTTGTGGGCCTACTAAGTTGACGCAGACGGAGGGCTTTGTCAACTTAGTCAATATGAACGATTCTAGCTCCAGTGACCATACGATGTCCATCCAACGGCCGTAGTGCTTCTTCAATCTCTGGTCTTCTTGCTCCAGCTGCCCAAATCAGCGCCGGTCGTGCCGTGTGCTCCTGCCTCCCATGGTCGGCTGTGATGCCACTGGGGCCTCACCGCCCCCTACTACTCCCACCGCTGGCCAGGCCATCCCTCTACTCACCCGCACCCCTGTTATTCTGCGGCGACGGCAGACTCACACCGCAGCCGAACCAGTGAACCCTCGTACTCCTCTCCGCGTGGGCATCCACTGCCGCGTCTTCCCCGGCTCCGCATCGTCCCATTCCTAGGCCTCGCCGTCGTCCACTGCCCCGGTGCTCACGACGCGGCGTGATCAACGTGGTCAAGGAATGACTTCCATCGGAAGAGTACTGTACGTGGAGAGGCTGATAGCTGGGTCCACGGCCGCACCAAGGAAGTGCCTCCTTATTACGTGAAAAATAATGATTCCTCCACCTACCAGCAGGGACCCACCGGACGGGCCATCGTATTTCACGAAAAAAATGTTTTCCCCTAACTGCTAGGACCCACCAGCTACATCTTCACACACAAGGAAGTGCCTGACAGTCGGGACCCACCCGGTCGAAGCGTACGTAGCATTGTCATTATGGTCGCGAACGTGTGCGTACATACTGGTCGATCGGTCTGTCTGCAGACTGCAGCGATGAACCGTGGCCGTGTAAGGAAGGGCACGTGTGGTAGTAGAGGCGCGCACGTGTCGTAGTAGAGGCGCGCACATAGCATGTACACGTACGTACAGCGGCCAGGGTGCAAGAAAGTAAATATGGCCACATACGTACATACGGGTGGGGTCTCGAACGCCTACTCATGCATACATACGGCCAGGGCTCGTGTACATGGCTGTGGCTGGATCGGAACGGAGAAACTGCGTCGTCGTCATGTTCATGGGGAGGCAACAGAATGCGTCGTGTTCATCGGGAGGCAACGGAACGCGTGCTGTTCATCGGGAGCCAACCGGCTTGGACAGAACAGCCGATGGAAACGAGGCCTGGCGTACCGCAGAATGGAGGAAACGGCCTTGTGTTCGACCGGCCACGGTCGAAACAGGATCTTGTTCATCGGGAGGGGTCTGGCGTACCGCAAAACAGAGGAAACGGACCTCCTACGGTCGAAACAGGGTCCTGTTGATCGGGACGGGTGTGGCGTACCGCAAAACGGAGGAAACGGACTTCTCTTGGAGCGCTACGATCGAAACGGGGGTCCTGTTCATCGGGAGGGGTGTAGCGTACTGCAAAACGGGACTCCACGGGATACTGTTCATCTCCACCGTCGACTGCCTCCACAGGCTACTGTTCATCCACCGTCGACTGCCTCCACGGGCTCCTGTTCATCCACCGTCGACCTCCTCCAGCCTCCACCTGCGACTATTCATCAACGGGCTCATGTTCATGCAGCCTCCACCGGCTACTGTTCAACCAGCCCTCTCCACAGGGTCCTGTTCAACCACCCCTTCACGGGCTACTGTTCATCCAGCCCTCCACCGGCTACTGTTCAACCAGCCCTCCACTGGCTACTATTCAACCAGCCCTCCACGGGGTTCTGTTCATCGAGCCCTCCATGGGGTCATGTTCATCCACCGGCTCTATCAATCGGGGTCCAATTCATCGAGCGGCGACGGTCTCTACTACCACGGGGTCCTGTTCATCCAACCCCCCACCGGGAACTGTTCATCCAAACCCCCCCAACAATGCTCACTGTTCATCAAGGGAAGAAGGCAGCAGTGTTCGATTGACTTCAGTTAGCAGCAGTTGCAAAGGAATCACTCGTGTTCAGTTAACAGCAAGGGATCGATCAATCGCTCGGGTTCAGTAAAGCGTAGCCTGTAGTGCAATCGCTCGGGTTCAGTTAGAGCCCAATGCCTCGCTCGGGTTCAGTTAGAGCGCAACGCCTCGCACACACGCGCGTACGTACAAGAGAAACGCGCATTGCTCGGCCCCCGACCACCCACCATAACCGGGAACTCCCCCGATATTTTCCTCGCCCTCGCTTCTACCACGGTTTTCTCCGTCATGGACGGCCCAAAGAATGTCATGCCACTGCGTCTCCGGCCCTCCCAGGACGCAAAGCCCATTTTCTATCATGATTTTTTGTCATAGAAGTAGGAGCCCACCACATCTATGATGGTACCGGGTTTTGTCACAATTATCGTCATAGAAGTGTCATAAGCATGACAGAAAAAAAATTCGTTCGGCCCAAAATGTCACGCATGTGTCTTTTTTTGGTAGTGTACTATTGGAAGTTTTGACTTCCCAATTCCTACTGTCAAAAAGAAATATGAAATTCTTATTGTTGGGACATGAATATCCCAGTTGAGGTAACCTAATGCTATACGAACATTCTCCGGTTTCATGTCATTCGGAAGAAGTTTGTTAATAAGACTTGATCCACCTTATTAATGGATTCCTTTGACGGGCATGTGGTCGATGAATTTAGTCAACATAACTTTCTATACCCACTTTATAATTTTTGTTATTTCGAATTAATAAAGTAAAAATACCCTGATTATACTGTTTTCTAAATTATCCGTGCCATAAAAATGACCAGAAAATAAAAATTCTCCAGATGCCCTGAAAATTTAATATGATTTTTCTGCAATATATAAAAAATAGTGGCACTGAACACACCCCAAGGGGGTGCACCTGTGATCCACAAGCTCACAGGACGCGCCACCCCCTTGGCATGCCCAGCAAGCTTGTGGGGCCCATGTAGGCCCCCTCACTCATTGCTGCCACCCATGCTCTTCTTCTTCCTCCAGAAAAAATCACTTGCTTTTTCAAACCTGTGTTCTTGCTCATATTGCGACCATTTTTTATCTCCTTGCTCGTAGCTCCGATTCCAAAACTGTTTTGGTGGATTGCTCATTGGCATGTGTCTCCTCCGTTGGTTCAATTAGTTTGTGTTCTAGTGGTTTATTATTTGCACATTTAGCTACAGCTGGTGACCATGTTCTTGAGCTTGCATGTCAAATTCATATGGTTCAAACTAGTTTTGGTGCATGGTATGGCCTCTAGACACTTGTGGAAGTAGTTGCTATCAATTTTGTTGAGTTTTTTTTCACTTTTATTTCGAGTCACTAAAAATTTCAGAGAAAAGGGAGAACCATGATGAGGTGGTTAAGGAGCTCATCAAGCCGGAATTCAGAGGAAACTCCCAATGAGAAACCCAAATACCATCTTCCATGTGCAGCGGAGGTTTGACCGTGTGAATAGCCGTGTGACACATTCTTCAAGGAGGCGGGAATTTATGAGGATTTCTATTACTTGGCAAATAATGTCGGCATCATTCCCTTCCTCGAAGATAAGTGTGATCAATATCTCCTACTCACTAATACCTTCATGCAAAGCTTTTTTATCCTAGGAAGGAACCACCCATGGTAGAATTTAACCTCTATGATGTGCCTAAGGAAATGACACTATATGATTTTTGCAATGTTTGCAAAATACCTTATGAGGGCAGTCACGGTGATCCATGTCCTAGAGACATGGAGGATTTTATCTTTGAAACTACCGTGGGAGAGGAGTGAGGAGTGTCGGAAGCGAGAGTGGCTATGATACGTCTCCAACGTATCTATAATTTTTTTGTTTTTCCATGCTGTTATATTATCATTCTTGGATGTTTTATAATCATTTTATAGTCATTTTTATCATTTTTTAGTACTAACCTATTGACATAGTGCCAAGTGCCAGTTGTTGTTTTCTGCATGTTTTTCACATCGTGGGAAATCAATACCAAACAGAGTCCAAACGCAGCGAAACTTTTTGAGGATTTTTTTGGACCAGAAGACATCCAATGGGCCGGAGAAGCGCCTGGGGGGTGCTCCGAGGGGAGTGCAACCCACCAGGGCGCGATTGGAGGCCCAGGTGCGCCATGGTGAGTTGTGCCCACCTCGGGTGCCCGCTGAACCGACTCTTTGCTCTATAAATACCCCAATATTCCAGAAACCCTAGGGGATTCCAAGAAAATCAATTCCAGCCGCAGAGTCCAGAACCACCAGATCCAATCTAGACACCATGACAGAGGGGTTCACCACTTCCATTGGTGCCTCTCCGATGATGCGTGAGTAGTTCTTTGTAGACCTAAGGTCCGTAGTTTGTAGCTAGATGGCTTCCTCTCTCTCGTTTGATTCTCAATACAATGGTCTCTTGGAGATCCATATGATGTAACTCTTTCGCGGTGTGATTGTTGGGATCCGATGAACTTTGAGTTTATGATCAGTTCTATCTTTTTATCCATGAAAGTTATTTGAGTATTCTTTGATCTCTTATATGCATGATTGCTTATAGCCTCATATTTCTTCCCTGACATTTGGGTTTTGTTTGGCCAACTTGATCTATTTATCTTGCAATGGGAAGAGGTGCTTTGTAGTGGGTTCGATCTTACAGTGCTTGATCCCAGTGACAGAAGGGGAACCGACACGTATGTATCGTTGCTACTAAGGATAAAATGATGGGGTCTATTTCTACATAAATAGATCTTGTCTACATCATGTCATCGTTCTTATTGCATTACTCTGTTTCTCCATGAACTTAATACACTAGATGCATGCTGGATACCGGTCGATGTGTGGAGTAATGGTAGTAGATGTAGGCAGGAGCCGGTCTACTAATCTTGGACATGATGCCTCTATAATGATCATTGCCTAGATATCGTCATGATTATTTGAAGTTCTATCAATTTCCCAACCGTAATTTGTTCACCCACCATTTGCTATTTTTCTCGAGACAAGCCACTAGCGAAACCCACGGCCCCCGGGTCTCTTCTTTAATATATTTTCCTTTACGATCTATTTTCCTTTGCTTTTATTTTCAGATCTATTAAACCAAAAATACAAAAATACCTTGCTACACTTTATTTTATTTGGTGTTCGATCTATCAATATTTACTACTCTCTCACGCCTGTTTGCCAATTTCTGGCGCCATTGCCCGAAAGGGATAGACAACCCCTTTAATACGTCGGTGTTGTTTACGTAGTGTTGCTTGGTTCTCTTACTGGTTCGATAACCTTGGTGTCATCACTGAGGGAAATACCTACCGCCGCTATGCTGCATCATCCCTTCCTCTTTGGGGAAATACTAACGTAGCTTCAAGCTGCATCTAAAGGAATTTCTGGCGCCGTTGCCGGGGAGGATCTTCAACATATACCAAGTTCCTAATCACAAATATCATCTCCTCGCAATTTATATTATTTTGCCATTTGCTTCTCCTTTTCCTCTCCCCCACTTCACGAAATTTGTTGTTTTATTCGCCCTCTTTTTCGTTCGCCGTTTTCTTGCCGGATCCATTCGTGTTCTTGCTTTCTAGTCATAATGGCTAGCATGTCCACTCCTCCTTTGTCACCAGATTTTGAAGTTTTATACTTCAAGCAACGACAAGGAGAAAATTTGAAAGATGCTTAGTATGGGCCAATGGAATCCTATCATATTTGCAACTTAAAGGGGGGTGCTAAGATCTTGCTTCGTAATTTCTACATAGGATTGGCTTTGCGTCATAGACAACTCTTAGATTTTGCTGCTAAAGGGAATTTTATTGAGCTTTATGCTAATGCTGCCTATGAATTACTAGAAGGAATTTTGGGTGTTCCACCTCTAAAGAAGGGGTTTTCTTTTACCCCAGAGGGAGTTCAAATCTTGGACAAACTTCGTGATTTACACAAACATATGGTTGAATTGCAAAAGTATAATGAACCCCTCAAACATCTTAATGGTAGTATCAATCGCATGAATACTTTGATTACTCTTTGCAATAAGCAATTGGATATTTTGGATCTCAAGATGGCATCTTTTCCTGAGAATTTAGGGAAGCGCAAAGAGACTCCCGGGTTTGATAAAACCCTCACAAAGGTTGCCAAAACCATGGATGACAAAATGTAGATCCTTGCTTTATGCCTAGCTAGGGGCGTAAAACTATAGCGCCTGTTGGGAGGCAACCCAGTGAATAAAATTTATTTTTGATTTTTGCTTTCTGTTCTTGAGTGTTTGCACAATTATGCTACTATTATGATTGTATTTTTTGTGTTTTAATTAGTGTTTGTTCCAAGCAAAGCCTTTAGGATCTTCTTGGGTGATAGTAGATTTGATCATGTTGAAAAACAGAAACTTTGCATGCCAGTCACCAAATTGTTAAAAATCACAGAAGCGTGATAAAATACCCATTCTTTTTGCATAAGATTAATATACAAATTGCTCACGTGGTCCTAAATTTTCAGAATATTTGGAGTTACAGAAGTATTCGAAATATCCAAATTACTACACACTGTTCTATTTTTGACAGATTCTGTTTTCTTTGCGTTTGTGCTTGTTTTGATGATTCTATGGTTTTCTTTGATGAGTTTTTGCCACAGAAAAGTTGGAATATAGTAGATATAATGCAAAAATAAAGTACGAATTTGTTTTATAAGTACTTATAGTAGTAATTTGCTTTCTTATACTAACGGATCTCACGAAGATTTTGTTGAGTTTTGTGTGATTGAAGTTTTCAAGTTTTGGGTTATCTTACGATGGATGAAGGACTAAGGAGTAAGAAGAGCCTAAGCTTGGGGATGCCCATGGCATCCCAAGCTATTATCCAAAGAGAAGTGTAGCGACCCGACCACAGACGGTCAAGCTCTGTGCTTAAGTGCCATCCCTGGATCGGTATTGCTGACACATACAGTACTTGAGGATTTATAACAGAGTTCAATCACACACTTATTACATCGAATGTCTCAAAAGAGAACTTATTACAATAATATGGCTGAAGGCCATCTAAATAAGATAACAGCGGAAGCTTCGAAGGTAGAAGAGTCCATCCAACTCCACGGCAAAACTGAATGCATGACAACGACCTAGCGCACCTTACTCTTCGTCTGAAAACTCTGCAACATAATACGTTGCAGCCCGTGTAGGTCAGCACATGGAATATGCTAGCAAGATAACACTATAGAGCAATGAACATAATAACAGCTATCACTACATGCATATATGGCTGGTGGAGGCTCTATGGTTATCATTTGCATAAAGCTAATTTTCCCTACAACAATGGAATGTATTTTATTTAACTACAAAGTTGGTTGAAAAACATTGAGAAGGTAACCCCAACTCAATCCCAATAAAAAGTTAACAACCCAACAAATTAATTAGGTAAAGTGATGAGATCAACATAATAATTCAAGCACCAGATACTCAAGATGTCCATAACCGGGGACATGGCTAACCCTGATTAGTTTGTACACTCTGTAGAGCTTTGCGCACTTTTCCCCACAAAACTCGATCTCCTCCGTTGGTGTTCTCGTACTACATGGTGTTTGAGAAACAAATGATCGAGACACAGTCTTTCAGAAGCATTAACTCTTTGGATGGGTAGACCGTACCACCTACATCCCCTACATATGCTAGTCTACCACTGAAAGAGGTCACACACCATACTCAACTATGCCAGAGCCCATAATGGCTTGTGGCTGCACACGGAAGTTTCTAGCATGAATAAGCTTATGATCCCTTTGAGCCTGGGTGGCGAACCATACGAAAATCACACGGATACCACGGGATCTCCCTGGACAACACTGGATTCCCCAGGTGCCGACAACCAATCCACCCAGATGTGTATTAAAAGTAGCCACCTTAAGTTAAAACCCTTAATTAACAATAACTCTCACATCTTTCATGAATTCTCTCAAACCAATCCATGTCTACGAGCATAGCATAACAGTATAACTCCCCAGGGTTTGGTATAAGACAATATGTTCTACCTCATCAACTACTGCCCAATACCCACATGTTATCAAATCCTACTCATGTAATGTTTGACGGTTGAAACTAATGCGTCAAAACTGGGTATTAAAGGGATATGATCAAAGTGTTACTTGCCTTGCTCACGATCGGAAAACCCTAGAGATTCGTAGTAGCAAGCCTCGCACTCCGGAAACTCAAACATGAACAAACAATAGCATACATAAGCACGCAAGCATAAGATGCACAAGTAAAACCAAGAGAAAATATTTGAACAGAAAGTACAAGTGAAGAGCTTCGATTTGCAAAAAGAATCAATCGAATCGGAGCTACGAAAATCAAACTACGATGAAAAAAAGTTCAAATTCAAATCGGCTTGAAACCAAATTTTAAATTTTCAAAATCATGTTCAAGTTGTTTATCTGAACAGAGGGGAACAACATGAAGATTTTGGCGTTGGTTTCACTGGATTTGGATAAACGAGCAAAAAGTAACGAGGGTTTGAAGATCACAGACTAATCTATAAGAAAAGTATTCACGGATAGGTCCCTAGCTGAAAATAAAACTAAAAAGAAAAATCTAACGAGCGAATGTTCGTTAACAGAGACTAACGAACGAAATCGTTCGTTATAAGAAACTAACGGGTGAACGTTCGCTAAATAGCGAACCCTAAAAATAAAACCGATCTAATGAAAAAAACCGAACTTAAAAAACCCGAAAAGGTAACCGGCAAACCGGGACAGTTTTTACCGGTTAAACGGCTTTGGCCGACAGCGGTCAACGGCGAGTGGGGCGGCGGCTCCGGCTATCGGGGCGAGGCAGCGGCGGCGGCGCGGGGCAGCGGCGGCAGCAGCAGGCGGCGGTGTGCGGCAGCAGCAGGCGG
>NC_057814.1:183675346-183718624 GCF_018294505.1 Triticum aestivum
AGGCGGCGGCGCGCGGCAGACGGCGATGTGCGGTTGTGGCGGCGGTGGGGCAATTTGGGGGAGTGAGGGGGCCGGGGCAGCGGCTTTTAAAAGAGGGGGGCGGGCGAGGCTGCGGCGTCCGACTTGGAGGGCGGGTCGGGCGACGCGGGGCGGGGTGCGCTCGGACTATTTCAGAGTACGGCGGCGGCACGACGGCGTGGCGCGGGAAGGCGGTGGCAGCCTGCTGGGCCAAGGCCCGGCTCGGCTGGGCCGGCCAAGGAAAACGTTTTTTTTTTAAATTTCTCCGCGAAAAAAATCCTAATAAAAAAATATAAAAAATTTCCAAAAATCCCAGAAACAATTTTCACCATCCAAACCTAATATTTAGGACAAGATGAACATTTTTCTGGACTAAAATACAATTTTCAAAAATGCATGTTTTCTCTAATTCAAATAAAATACAAATAAAAATAATTTGATTTTTAAAATTTCTTCTCCAATATTTCTCCTTTGTTGAAGAAGTCAATTTATCTTCTCTCATTTATTTTTGTTATTGGAAATAACTGGAGAGAAAATATTAAAATCAAATTGATCCTCTTTTCAAATTTGAACTAAATTCAAATATGAAAAAATCTGTGAAACCTCCAACTCTCTCCTTGGGTCCTTGAGTTGCTTAAGATTTCAAGGATCACAACCAAAATGCAAATAAAAAATATGATATGCATATGATGATATATGTATAACGTCCAAATTGAAAATTGGGATGTTACAAGAAGCAAGCAACTAAGCTTGGGGATGCCCCGAGTGGCATCCCCTCTTTCTTCTAACGACCATCGGTATTTTACTCGAAGCTATATTTTTATTCGTCTCATACTATGAGTTTTGCTTGGAGCGTCTTGTATGATATGAGTCTTTGCTTGTTTTGTTTTGCTTTTTGAGTCATGAATCCTTGATGGACACACCTATTTGAGATAGCCAAAATTATGCCATGACTTGTTAGAATTGCTCTCTATGCGTCACTTAAATTTTTATGAGCTATGGATTTGCTCTAGTGCTTCACTTATATCTTTTTGAGCACGGTGTGCTTAGTTATTTTTGAAGAAATGCTCTCTTGCTTCACTTAGATTTATTTGAGAGTTAGTAATTTTTTTAAGAAATTATCTCTTGCTTCACTTAAATTAATTTGAGAGAAAGAAATATTATGCTCATGATCTTCACTTATATTTGTTTGAGCTTATCAAAAGCAACACATGAAAATTAGTCCCAAAGTGATAGATATCCAAGAAGGATATAATAAAAACTTTCATGAAGATCATTGGACAAAATAAACTTGATTCCTTGTAATAGTTTTGAGATATGATGATGTGACATGTGAGTCATGTTGATGAGTAATTGTGCTTTAGTAAGAATATTGGTGTTAAGGTTTGTGATTCCCTATGCAAGCACGAAAGTCAATAGTCATGCAATGAAATTACATCCTACTTGTGGTGCATTATTCGGTGTTAATTATGCTTAATGCTCGCTTATGAGATTATTCATTTCTTGGTTGGTCGCTTCTCAATCTTTTGCTAGCCTTCATTTTGCACTAAGTATGATCACTACTTGTGCATCCAAAAACCTTTAAACCAGTTTTGCCACATGAGTCCACCATATCTACCTATATGTGGTATTCTTTTGCCATTCTAAGCAAATTTGTATGTGCCATCTCTAATTTTCAAAATAAACTTCTCTTTTGTGTGTTCGTACCGCTCGCGAGGCGGTGAGGGGTGGCTAATATTTTCCATGCTAGATGTGTTATTCTCATGATGAGTGTTTATTCACTTGTCATTGCACAAGAATAAGGCAAAGGTATTAGGGATGCCCAGTCCCGAAATGAAAAATGAATTTAATTTATGTTGTCAAATAATAAATTCCTTGGAAAGTGTTGGTATGGAGGGCACCCGTGGATACGGTTAGCCATGGAAAGTGAAAGTATGGTGGAAAAAGGAATAAACGTTTTGTTCTGTTTGGGAACCGCCTATGATATATCTAGCATGGAAAGTGTTGGGAACTCTAAGTCGTTTTCGTTGGTGGGAAAAGCACACCTCCCAAAATGTTTTTACCTCTAAGTTTTTCGCTTTGAGCTCTAGCACCTCTACAAATCCCTACCGCGAGGGCCTTTCTTTTACTTTATGCAATTTTTATTTTTAAGTTGTGTCTCCATCTTCTCTTATAAAGCACCAACTAGGAGGCACTATGATAACCCACAAGTATAGGGGATCGCAACAGTTTTCGAGGGTAGAGTATTCAACCCAAATTTATAGATTCGACACAAGGGGAGCCAAAGAATATTTGAAGGTATTAGGAGTTGAGATGTCAATTCAACCACACCTGGAGATTAATTATCTGCAGCAAAGTGACCAGTAGCAAAGTAATATGATAGTTTTGATAGTAGTGACAACAGCAATGGTAACGGTAACAGTGATAACAATAATTTTGTAGCAAGTGTCACAGTAACGATAGCAGTAGTAACTTAGCAAGAACAATATAAGATAAATTCATAGGCACTGGATCGGTGACTTGTTGGATGATATTCATCATGAGACAGTTATAACCTAGGGCGATACCACACTAGCTCCATTTCATCAATATAATGTAGGCATGTATTTCGTAAATAGTCATACGTGCTTATGGAAAGAACTTGCATGACATCTTTTGTCCTACCCTCCCATGGCAGCGGGGTCCATACTGGAAACTAAGGGATATTAAGGCCTCTTTTAATAGAGAACCGGAACAAAGCATTAACACATAGTGAACACATGAACTCCTCAAACTATGGTCATCACCGGGAGTGGTCCCGATTATTGTCACTCCGGGGTTGCCGGGTCATAACACGTAGTAGGTGACTATAACTTGCAAGATCGGATCTAAAACATGGATATAATTGTGATAACATAAACAGTTCAGATCTAAGTTCATGGCACCAGGGCCCAAAGTGACAAGCATTAAGCATAGCAAAGTCATAGCAACATCAACCTTAGAACATAGCCCTAACAAAACTAACTCGATTACATGATGAATCTCATCCAACTCCTCACCGATCAGCGAGACTACGAAGGAATTACTCACTCCCGGTGGGGAGCATCATGGAATTGGCGATGGAGAAGGGTTGGTGATGACGAAGAACGAAGACCCCCCCTCTCCGGAGCCCCAGACGGACTCCAGATCTGGCCTCCCGATGAAGAACAGGAGGTGATGGTGGCTCCGTCTCATGGAACGTGATAATTCTTTCTCCCTGGTATTTTTTTCTAGAAAAATAGGATTTTATAGCGTCGGTTTCAGGGTCTGCGGGGGCACCAGGTGGGGACAACCCACCTGGGCGCGCCAGGAGAGGGGGCGCGCCCTGGTGGGTTATGCCCATGCAGGAGCCCCTCTCCGGTAGGTCTTGGCTCCAGAAATTCTTATTTATTATATAAAAATTCCTTGCAAAGTTTCGTTCCATTCTGAGAACTTTTATTTCTGCACAAAAACAACACCATGGTAGTTCTTCTGAAAACAGCGTTAGTCCGGGGTTAGTTTCATTCAAATCATGCAAATTAGAGTCCAAAACAAATGGAAAAGCATTAGGAAAAGTAGATACATTGGAGACGTATCAACTCCCCCAAGCTTAAACCTTTGCTTGTCCTCAAGCAATTCAGTTGATAAACTGAAAGTGAAAAAGAAAAAACTTTTACGAACCCTTTTGCTCTTGTTTGCATAAATAAGCTTAAACAACACCCAGGTTTTTAGCCAACATTATAACTAACCATGCCGACAATAACTCTTAAAGATTATGTCAACTCATATCAATGACATAATCAGCTAGCGAGCAATAATAAGATATCTCAAACAGTAACACGTTTTCAAAACAACCATGATATAATATGACAATAGTGGTATCTCGCTAGCCCTTTCTGAGACCGCAAAACATAAATGCAGAGCACCTCCAAAGTTCAAGCAGCGACTAAACATTTTAATTCATGGTAGAAAAAGATCCAGTCATGATGCACCCAACATTAGCTACACACAATGCATAAGTCATGACAGTTATGCTCTCAGGTTCTGGCGCTTATTTTAGAAGGTGATGACACAACATAAAAATAAATAGATAGTCTCTTCGCAGAGGGAAGCAGTGATTTGTAGAGGTGCCAGAGCTCAAGTTTTAAAATAGAGGTAAATGATATTTTGAGACATGCACCATTCTCATTTACTTCACGACCATCAGTTATCAACATCTTCCATGCTAAGCATGCTAGTGGCGGTTCCCAAGCGATAAAAGTAAAGGTTTTGACTCCATTGGGAGTTTTTGTTTGAGTATTTGTAAGCCTTTTCTGTTTGTAGTTCGGGACTGGGCATCCCTATTACCGCCCTTTTCTCGTGCGATGGCGAGTGAATAAACACTCGACCTAAGAATAACCCGCTTAGCATGGAAGATACCGACCACCTCCTGTCGTTCCATGAACGATCTAGGCACACAAAAGGATATTTATTTGAAGTTTTTAGAGGTGGCACATGCAAATTTACTTAGGACGGCAGGGTAATACTATATATAGGTAGGTATGGTGGAATCATCTGGAATAACTTTGGGTTCAAGGTTTTTGATGTACAAGCAGAATTCCCACTTAGTACAGGCGAAGGCTAGCAATTAGATTGAGAAGCGGCCAGCTAGAGAGCAACAACGGTCATAAACATGCATTATGCATAAGTAACATTGGACACTAGCATGAGTAGGATATGAACACCATGAACATAAATATCATAGAGGCTATGTTGGTTTTGATTCAATTACATGCATGAACATGTGCCAAGTCAAGCCACTCGAACATTCGGAGGAGGATACCATATCATCATACTACATCACAATCATTTTAATGCAATGTTGATATCCAAGATAAATCATTATCCACTCCTAGCTACTTATGCATGGCATGAGAAACTATAATCTCTAATTGTCATTGCGAACATGTTTAATCATAATGGGCTGAATCATGGATACTAGGTTAAACATATTTACACAAACAGAACAAGTCGAGTTCATACCCGTTTCTCTCTGCCACGGCCAGTTCATCGAATATCGTCATTATTTCCTTTCACTTGCACGAGCGAACGATGTGAAAACAATAATAGTGCAAGAGTGCCATGGACTAAGCTGGAATCTGCAAACATTTTATTCAACAGGAGAAGGCAAGGTAAAATGGGCTCTTTATTAGACAAGCAATTATTCATTGAGAGCCACTCAACATTTTCATTGTGGTCTTCTCCTCGGTAAGACTCAAATAAAAAGAAAAGAAATTCAGAGAAACACACTGAAATATTTTTGGATTTTTTGGTTTTCTTGAACAAGCAAATAAACGAGAAAAACAAAAACGAGAAAAACTATTTACACGGGAAAGCTCCCAACAAGCAAAAGAAGAAAAAGGAAGTCTTTTTGGGTTTCCCTTTTAATATTACAACTAAGCATGCATAGAAAGTAAACTACTACAAGTAATTTTTTTGGTTTTTCTAAAGTTTTTCAAACACACAAGAAGAAAGCAAGAAAATAAATCTAAGCATGGATGATACAATGAAAAAGTGTGATCACTGACAAATGGAATGATATGTATGAACATGAATGTAATGTCGGTGAGAAACACGTACTCCCCCAAGCTTAGGCTTTTGTCCTAACTTGGTAATCGATCAGTAGCCTGGATAGTAGTCGGTGTGGTAGCTCACGGAGGCTCTCGGTGCGGATGCATCAGCCTGCCGTGCTGCCTCCACTGCTGTGTTGTGAGCTCGGGCCTTGCTCTCAAGAACAAAATATCTTCCTTTGCTGTTATAGTCAAAAAGAGCAGGCACATGCAAATATGTGTGCACAACAGATGTTTGGTTAAACAACAGATTGTAAGTGAAATCATGATTTTTTCCTTTGAGGATCTTATGACTTTTCAAAGCATCAAAGTCTAAATACTGCGTGGGTAGGATAGGGTAAAAGGACAAAGGTGAAACACTCAACCCTCGTGCTAAACGTGTGGCATATATTCCACCATAGAAATAGCCATTGTTAGCATTATGTTCAAGTCTGCGTGCAACAATCGCTCCAAGGTAATAATTCCTTTCACCAGTGAGAGCGGTGTGAATGAGGCTTAAGTTTGGAGCACAAAGTGTACTACCCTCTTGCTTGCCTACTATACATTTCCTATTGAATAATGCAAAGTACTGAATTGCGGGAAAATGAATGCTCTTTATTCTACCTTGTGTCACTCCCCTCCTCTCACTGTAACAAAGACTAATCAAGAATGTTTCGAACTCAGCCTTTGGTGGTTCGTCGAGCGAACCCCAAAATGGAAGTTTGCAATGGTAAGCAATATTGTCTAGTGAGATGGTAAATGGATTATCATAAAGCATAAAAGACACCCTAGACTCATGAGGATAGAATTTAAATCCTTTGACAAACGATTCAGTGAGAATGTGGCATTGTTCGCACTTATCTGAAATGTACGGACCGAGACCGGCATTGTGAACATATTGCACAAATTCCTTCTTAATGCCCACACACATCATATATTCATCGCAAGGCCATAAGCAAGTTTTGGTGGCGGCATCTCGTGTGGAATTTTCACTTGGTTCAACATAAGACCGGCGAGCAGAACTGTCACTAGAAGATGCCCCCGAGGATCGCCTCCTCGAAGAACTCCTTCCAAATAGGTTCATCATGTCCGCGTACAATTTTCTGAAAATTTTTGGGTGACAAAAATTTGTCAACAAAACTTTATTAAATTGATAGCAACTACTCATAGGGACACATAGACGCCATAGCAAGCATTCAAACTACTTAGAACTCTAAGAATTCAACATGCAAGCTCATCTACAGTAGCACCAAGAGTAGCTAATTGTTCAAAATATAAACCACTAAAACAAAAACTAATTGGACAAACGGTGGAGTCACATACCAAGCAACAATCCCCCAAAACAGTTTCGGAAACGGAGCTTCGAGCAAAGAGATCGAAATCCGCGGGTTTGAAAGCAAGAACACGGGAGAGAGAGAGCAATGGAGATTTTTTTCTGGAGGTAAGTGATGATGTGGGATGAAGGGACAAGTGAGGGGGGCCACGTGGGGACCACAACCCACCAGGGCGCGCTTGGGGGTCCTGGCGTGCCCAGGTGGGTTGTGCCCACCTGGTGCACCTCCCATTGATATTATTTGCACCAGAAATTCAGAAATATTTAGAAAAAAATCATATTAAATTTTCAGAGCATTCTGAGAACTTTTATTTTTGGGTCATTTTTTATTGCCTGGGAAATTCAGAAAACAGACAAAACATGTTATTTTATTTATTTAACTGGTAAAAACAACAAACAAAAAGTAAGGACAGAAGGTAGTGCTTACTAAATCCATCAACTTCATACCGCTCAAAAATGATTCATTAATAAGGTTGATCAAGTCTTATTAACAACCACTTTCGATTAGCATGAAACCGAAGAACTTTCGTAAATCACTAAGTTACCTCAATGGGGATATGAATGTCCCCAACAATAAGCATTTCATATTTCTTTTTGACAGTAGGCAGAGGTATTTGAAAACTTCCAATAGTGATTGTCGGAGATTTTTCAATAACATTAATACCATTCACTTGGAATTGTTTCTTCGAAAAGTGCACCGTATGCTCATTACCATTGATATGAAAAGTGACCTTGCTTTTATTGCAATCAATAACAGCCCCTGCAGTATTCAAGAAGGGTCTACCAAGGATAATCGACATGTTGTCGTCCTCGGGCATCTCAAGTATAACAAAGTCAGTCAAAATAGTAACGTTAGAAACAACAACGGGCACATCCTCACAAATACCAATAGGTATGGGAGTTGATTTGCCAGCCATTTGCAAAGATATCTCAGTAGGTGTGAGTTTATTCAAGTCAAGTCTTTTATATAAAGAGAAAGGCATAACACTAACACCAACTCCTAAATCACACAAAGCAGTTTTCACATAATTCTTTTTGATAGAGCAAGGTATAGTTGGTATTCCCGGATCTCCAAGTTTTTTAGGTACTCCATCTTTGAAAGTATAATTAGCAAGCATAGTGGAGATTTCAGCTTCTGGTATTTTTCTCTTATTAGTGATGATTTCTTTCATATACTTTGCATAAGGAGGCATTTTCAAGATATAAGTCAAGCGGGTATGCAAAAAGACTTGCCTCGGCATTTCAGCAAAGCGTTCAAATTCTTCATCATATTTCTTTTTAGTTGACTTGGGTGGAAAAGGCATAGGTTTTTGAACCCACGGTTTTCTTTCTTTACCATGTTTTCTACCAATGAAGTCTCTTTTATCATATCTTTTATTCTTAGGTTGTGGGTTATCAAGATCAACAGGTGGTTCTATCTCAACATCATTATCTGGTTCTTTTTCATTATTTGGTTGAGTATCTTCATAAACATCAGCATTATCTTTTTCATTATCACTGGGTGAATGTTCATTACCAGATTGAGTTTCAGCATCAGAGATAGAAACTTCATTATCATTATCAGGAGGTTTCTCTACTTTAGGTTCACTAGAAGCATGCAAAGTCCTATCATTTTTCTTCTTCTTTTTCTTTTTAGAAGGACTAGGTGAACTAGTGTTATTTCTTTGTGAGTCTTATTCTATTCTTTATGGGTGTCCCTCAGGATAAAGTGGTTCCTGAGTCATTTTACCTCCTCTAGTTGCAACTCTAACAAAAAAGTCATGTATATTATTATTCATTTCATCAAGCAATTCTCTTTGTGATTTAGCAACTTGTTCTAACTGGGTTTGTACCCTAGAAGCATGTTTTCCAACACCTCTAACATCATTTGAGATTCTAAATAACAAGTCACTCAAGCGAGCAATCATATCAGAATTGTACTTTAACTCTTTCATAACATTTGCATTGAAGTGATCTTGTTTTCTAATGTAGTTTTCAAACTCATAAAGGCATTGACTAGGATGCATATTGTGAGGATTGTCTTTATCATTGAATTTCATTAGAGAATTTACCTCTACCACCTTAGGCAGCGGTGGTGTATTAAGCCCATGTATTTCTTCAATCGGAGGTAAATTTTTAACATCCTCAGCTTTAATACCTTTTTCCTTCATAGATTTCTTTGCCTCTTGCATATCTTCAGGACTGAGATATAATATACCCCTCTTCTTCGGAGTGGGCTTAGCCGGTGGTTCGGGAAGAGTCCAATCATCATAATTTTCAATATGTTATTCAATAATTCTTCAGCTTGCCCAATAGTTCATTCCCTGAAAACACAACCAGCACAACTATATATCTAGGAAGTCCCTAGAAGCATTGGTTAGTCCAATATAGAAGATATCAAGTATTTCATTTTTCTTAAGAGGATGATCAGGTAGAGATTAAGTAACTGGAAAAGCCTCCCCCAAGCTTGTGGGAGACTCACTTCTTTAGTTTGCACAAAGTTAAATATTTCCTGTAAGTCAGCTTGTTTCTTATGAGCAGGAAAATATTTTTCAGAGAAGTAATAAATCATATCCTGGGGGCTACGCACACAACCAGGAGTAAGAGTATTGTACCAAGCTTTAGCATCACCCTTTAATGAGAAAGGAAATAATTTGAGAATAAAGTAATAGCGAGTCTTCTCATCATGAGTAAAAAGGGTGGCTATGTCATTCAACTTAGTAAGATGTGCCACAATAGTTTCAGTTTCATAACCATGGAAAGGATCAGATTCAACCAAAGTAATTAACTCTGGGTCGACTGAGAATTCATAATCCTTATCATCAATAAAAATAGGTGAAGTAGCAAACTTAGGATCATATTTCATTCTAGCATTCAGAGATTTTTCTTTATACTTGCATAATAATTTCTCTAGATCACCTCTATCCTTACAAGCAAGAATATCTCTAGTTGTCTCCTCATTCATAACATAATCTTCCGGTACCTTAGGCAATTCATATCTAGGAAGGCTAGTTCTAGCAGGTGTTTCAGGAGTTTCAGTTTCAAGCTCATCATCAGATTCAACAACATCATGTTGTATTACTCTAGCAATTTGTTCATCAAGAAATTCACCAAGTGGCACATCATCATTATCATGCAAGGTACTAGCATCATCATAAGCATTATCCATAGCAGAAGTCGCATCATCAATAACTTGCGACATATTAGAATTGATAGCATGTGGTGGTGTTGCAAGTTTACTCATAACAGAAGGTGAATCTAAAGCAGAAGTGGATGGCAGTTCCTTACCTCCCCTCGTCTTAGAGGGATAAATCTTAGTCTTAGGATCATTCAAATTCTTCAAAGTGATAAATTGATAATAATCCCAAGTGACTCAACAAATATAGCTATGCTCCCCGGCAACGGCGCCAGAAAAAGGTCTTGACGACCCACAAGTATAGGGGATCGCAATAGTTTTCGAGGGTAGAGTATTCAACCCAAATTTATAGATTCGACACAAGGGGAGCCAAAGAATATTTGAACGTATTAGCAGCTGAGTTGTCAATTCAACCACACCTGGAGATTAATTATCTGCAGCAAAGTGATCAGTAGCAAAGTAATATGATAGTTTTGATAGTAGTGACAGCAGCAATGGTAACGGTAACAGTGATAGTAGTAATTTTGTAGCAAGTATAACAGTAATGATAGTAGTAGTAACTTAGCAAGAACAATATAAGATAAATTCGTAGGCATTGGATCGGTGACTTGTTGGATGATATTCATCATGAGACAGTTATAACCTAGGGCAATACGGCACTAGCTCCAGTTCGTCAATATAATGTATACATGTATTCCATAAATAGTCATACCTGCTTATGGAAAGAACTTGCATGACATCTTCTATCCTACCCTCCCGTGGCAGCGGGGTCCATACTGGAAACTAAGGGATATTAAGGCCTCCTTTTAATAGAGAACCGGAACAAAGCATTAACACATAGTGAATACATGAACTCCTCAAACTACGGTCATCACCGGGAGTGGTCCCGACTATTGTCACTCCGGGGTTGCCGGATCATAACATGTAGTAGGTGACTATAACTTGCAAGATCGGATCTAAAACATGGATATAATTGTGATAACATAAACGGTTCAGATCTGAGTTCATGGCACCCGGGCCTAAAGTGACAAGCATTAAGCATAGCAAAGTCATAGCAACATCAATCTTAGAACATAGTGGATACTAGGGATCAAGCCCTAACAAAACTAACTCGATTACATGATGAATCTCATCCAACTCCTCACCGACCAGCGAGCCTACGAAGGAATTACTCAATCCCGGCGGGGAGCATCATGGAATTGATGACGGAGAGGGTTGGTGATGACGAAGAACGAAGATCCCCCTCTCCGGAGCCCCAAACGGACTCCAGATTTGGCCTCCCGATGAAGAACAGGAGGTGACGACGGCTCCGTCTCGTGGAACGTGACAATTCTTTCTCCCTTATTTTTTCTCTAAAAAAATAGGGTTTTATAGCGTCGGTTTCAGGGTCTGTGGGGCCACCAGGTGGGGACAACCCACCTGGGCGCGCCAGGAGAGGGGGCGTGCCCTGGTGAGTTGTGCCCACCCAGGTGCCCCTCTCCGGTAGGTCTTGGCTCCAGAAATTTTTGTTTATTGTATAAAAATTCCTCGCAAAGTTTCGTTCCATTCCGAGAACTTTTATTTCTGCACAAAAACAACACCATGGTAGTTCTGCTGAAAACAGCGTCAGTCCGGTGTTAGCTTCATTCAAATCATGCAAATTAGAGTCCAAAACAAGAGGAAAAGTAGATACGTTGGAGACGTATCACACTATGATCGTACTTGAGCATTGGGTGTAGTTAATATGCGAGTGTGTTTCATGAATGGATCAATGATTGAGCATGATGGGCTAGGGATAACTTATTTTAGCGTTGATATTTTGAAAGACATGGTTGCTTGTTGATATGCTTGAGTATTTAAGTCATCATGCCAAAACTAGACTATTGCTTTGAATCACATAAAAGTCCAAATGTCCATGCTATAAAGAAAAGAATATGAGATGACATGTTAGGCGGCATTCCACATCAAAAATTCTGTTTTTATCATTTACCTACTTGAGGATGAATTAAGCTCGGGGATGCTGATACGTATCCAACGTATCTATAATTTTTTATTGTTCCATGCGGTTATATTATCATTCTGTTTCATTTTATAATCATTTTTTATCATTTTTTGGTACTAACCTATTGGCATAGTGCCAAGTGCCAGTTGATACCAAACGGAGTCCAAACGCGGCGAAACTTTTTGAGGATTTTTTTTGGACCAGAAGACATCCAATGGGCCGGAGATGCGCCTGTGGGTGCTCCGAGGGCAGCACAACCCACCAGGGCGTGCCTGAAGGCCCAGGCGCGCCCTGGTTGGTTCTGCCCACCTCGGGTGCCCCCTGAACAGACTCTTTGCTCTATAAATACCCCCAATGTTCCAGAAACCCTAGGGGAGTCGACGAAAATCAATTCCAGCCGCCGCAGAGTCCAGAACCACCAGATCCAATCTAGACACCATCACGGAGGGGTTCACCACTTCCATTTGTGCCTCTCCGATGATGCGTGAGTAGTTCTTTGTAGACCTACGGGTCCATAGTTAGTAGCTAGATGGCTTCCTCTCTCTTGTTTGATTCTAAATACAATGGTCTCTTGGAGATCCATATGATGTAACTCTTTTGCGGTGTGTTTGTTGGGATCCGATGAACTTTGAGTTTATGATTAGATCTATCTTTTTATACATGAAAGTTATTTGAGTCTTCTTTGATCTCTTATATGCATGATTGCTTATAGCCTCGTATTTCTTCTCTGATATTTGGGTTTTGTTTGGCCAACTTGATCTATTTATCTTGCAATGGGAAGAGGTGCTTTGTAGTGGGTTCGATCTTACGGTGATTGATCCCAGTGACAGAAGGGGAACCGACAGGTATGTATCATTGCTACTAAGGATAAAACGATGGGTTCTATTTGTACATAAATAGATCTTGTCTACATCGTCATCGTTCTTATTGCATTACTCCGTTTCTCCATGAACTTAATACACTAGATGCATGCTGGATAGCAGTCGATGTGTGGACTAATAGTAGTAGATGCAGGCAGGTGTCGGTCTACTAATGTTGGACGTCATGCCTATATAATGATCATTGCCTAGATATCATCATGATTATTTGAAGTTCTATCAATTGCCCAACAGTAATTTGTTCACCCACCGTTTGCTATTTTTCTCGGGAGAAGCCACTAGTGAAACCTACGACCCCCGGGTCTCTTCTTTAATACATTTGCCTTTGCGATCTATTTTCCTTTGCTTTTATTTTCAGATTTATTAAACCAAAAATACAAAAATACCTTGCTGCACTTTATTTTATTTGGCGTTCGATCTATCAATATTTACTACTCTCTCACGTCCGTTTGCCAATTTCTGGCGCCGTTGCCCGGAAGGGATTGACAACCCCTTTAATACGTCGGTGCTATTTACGTAGTTTTGCTTGGTTCTCCTACTGGTTCATAACCTTGGTCTCATCACTGAGGGAAATACCTACCGCCGCTGTGCTGCATCATCCCTTCCTCTTTGGGGAAATACCGACGTAGCTTCAAGCCGCATCAGGCTAGTATGCATTTCCCCGTTTTACGTTACTATGCGTTATTTGCCGGGAGATGTATGATTGGTCATTGGGAGAGTGGATCTCTCTCAGTGCGCGTGACCTTGCTATTTTGTGCCATGCATTATATGCTGATAGAACTTTTAGTTTGGGTGCTATGGTTGCTCGACGGTTACACACAGTCCGTTCGAAGGGTGTCATTTATGGTGGCATCTATGCTACCCACCTCACTAGACATTTTGAGATTCCTATTAGACATGAGGAGGCGGAGGAGATGCTCCTACCTACTAAATATTTAGATTATGCTAGCATGGTGGGGCATCATTTTATCGACTTAGTATTTAGCCAGGGACTCGTGAGATTATTAATTTTCCTGCACCTTCTTTGTTCGATCTTTATTCCGGCAGGTCTACTATTATGCCCGAGGACATCTATGCACACTGGGGTCTAACACAACCCCCAACACCTGAGCCAGCACTAGCACCCGAGCCATATCAGGAGCCTATTTATCAGTGGGAGCCACAGGAGGTCACCGGTCAGTGGAACCCCCAGGACCCCCCGTACTATCCAGGGAGGGCTACCTCGAGCCGTGGCCATAGACCAACTTAGGCCAAAAACCTAAACTTGGAGGAGTACGTATTTCTCACCGACATTACATTCATGTCTCACACATTCATTCTAGTTGACGGAGTTCATCCTTTTTCATTGTATGATCCATGTTAATTCTATTTTGCTTTCTTTCTTGTGTGTTCGAAAAACTTTGATAAAATACAAAAATATTTCTCTTTTCTTTTTGGTTTCTCTTTCTAGTTTTATTTGTTTATTAGTTAGTAGTAATACTAAAAGAAAAACCCAAAAAGATTTCTCGTTCTTCTTTTGCTTGTTGGGAGCTTTCCCGTGTATATATATTTTCTCGTTTTTGTTTTTCTTTCATTGTGCTTTCTTTAGAAAAACAAAACTCCAAAAATATTTCAATGTGTTTCTTTGAAATTATTTTTCTTTTCTTTGGTTCATAAGGAGAAGACCACGATGAAAATGTTGAGTGGCTCTCATATGCATTATTGTTGATCTAACGAAGAGCCCATATTACCTTGTCTTCTCCTTTGAATAAATGTTTGCAGATTCCAGCTTAGTCCACGACACGTGCACTCTTATTATTATTCACATCATTCGGTCATGCAAGTGAAAGGCAATAATAAAGAAATTTGATGAATTGATTGAGGTGAAGAAAAGCTGGTATGAACTCAGCCTGTTTTGTTTTTGTAAATATGTTTAGCTCATCGTTCTTGATTCAGCCTATTATGAATGAAACATGTTTGCAATGAAAATTAGAGATCATAGTTAGTCATGCCATGCTTAAATAGCTAGGAGTGGATAATGGTTTATCTTGTGTGTCAACATGCATTTAAAATGGTTATGATGTAGTATGATAGGATGTTATTCTCCTCTGAATGATTCTAGTGGCTTGACTTGGCACATGTTCACGCGTGTAGTTGAATCAATACCAACAAAGCCTCCACGATATTTATGTTCATGGTGTTGTATATCCTACTCATGCTCGTATTCAATGTTGATTAACCTCAATGCATGTTTATGACTGTTGTCGCTCTCTAGTTCATCGCTCCTCAATCTATTTGCTAGCCTTCACTTGTACTAAGTGGGAATATTGCTTGTGCATCCACTTCCTTAAACCCTAAGTTATTTCATACGAGTCCACCACATCTACTTATATGCGGTATTTACCTGCCGTTCCAAGTAAATTTGCATGTGCCAAACTCTAAATCTTCAAATAATAATCTGTTTTGTATGACCGAATCGCTCATGAAGTGACAGGGGGCGGTCAGTATCTTCCATGCTAGGTGGGTTATTCTCATGATGAGTGTTTATTCGCTTGTCATTCATGAGAATATGGCTTGTAATTGGGATGCCCAGTCCTATGATCAAAATCAAAATCAAAACATAATAATGAAACAAAACTCCCCCAGATTGTTGTTAGTATGGAGGGTACCCGAGGATTCGGCTAGCCAAGGCTTGTGTTTGTTAGTGGAGGGGGAGTAATAAAAATTCTATGCTTGTAGATCATGAAAAGAATGCTTTACATGATAGTTATATTGTTGAATTTATTCATGATGCTACTGAAAATTATTATGAGAGAGGATCATATGCTTCTACATATTGCAATAATATCAAGTTTCCTCTCTATGTGTTGAAAATTTTGAAGTTATGCTTGTTTTGCCTTCCTATGCTAGTTGATTATTGTTCCCATAAGTTGTTTGCTCAAAAAATCCCTATGCATAGGAAGTGGGTTAGACTTAAATGTGTTAGTCATATTCTTCATGATGCTCTCTTTATGTTTCAATTCTTATGTCTTATGCGAGCATCATTGAAATCATCATGTCGAGCTAGGGGCGTTAAACAATAGCGCTTGTTGGGAGGCAACCCAATTTTATTTTTGTTTCTTGCTTTTTGGTTCTGTTTAGTAATAAATAATTCATCTAGCCACTGGTTAGATGTGGTTTTATGTTTTAATTAGTGTTTGTGCCAAGTAAGACCTATAGGATCTTCTTGGATGATAGTTATTTGATCTTGCTGAAAATTCCAGAAACTTTCTGTTAACGAAAACAATTGTTTAAAATTATCAGAACGTGATAAAATACTGATTCCAATTGCAGCAGATCAATAATCAAATTATCTAGGTCGTCTTATTTTGGTAGAATTTTTTGAGTTCCAGAAGTTTGCGTTAGTTACAGATTACTACAAACTGTTCTGTTTTTGACAGATTCTGTTTTTCGTGTGTTGTTTGCTTATTTTGATGAATCTATGGCTAGTAAAATAGTTTACAAACCATAGAGAAGTTGGAATACAGTAGGTTTAACACTAATAGAAATAAATAATGAGTTTATTACAGTACCTTGAAGTGGTGTTTTGTTTTCTTTCGCTAACGGAGCTTACGAGTTTTCTGTTAAGTTTTGTGTTGTGAAGTTTTCAAGTTTTGGGTAAAGATTCGATGGACTATGGAATAAGGAGTGGCAAGAGCCTAAGATTGGGGATGCCCAAGGCACCCCAAGTTAATATTCAAGGATAACCAAGAGCCTAAGCTTGGGGATGCCCCGGAAGGCATCCCCTCTTTCGTCTTCATTCATCGGTAACTTTACTTGGAGCTATATTTTTATTCACCACATGATATGTGTTTTGCTTGGAGCGTCATTTTATTTTCTTTAGCTTTGCTTGCTGTTTGAATAAAGTACCAAGATCTGAAATCCTTAAATGTTAGAGAGTCTTCACATAATTGCATAATTATTCAACTACTCATTGATCTTCACTTATATCTTTTTGGAGTAGTTTGTCATTTACTCGTGTGCTTCACTCATATCCTATGAGTAAATGGTTGAATGATTTGAATGTCATAAATCTGAAATTATATATGTTTCATATGCCTTTCCCATGGGGAGTAATGCCTTCACATATAAGAAGTAGAGGTGGTAAATTTATTGAAGGTTAGCAAACATTGTATTGGTCACTTGAACAATTCATGAAAGAATATTGAAGGAAGAGAGGTTTCACATATAAATATACTATCTTGGACATCTTCTATGATTGTGAGCCCCATTAATTTTTCAAGCCTGAGCAAATTAGTTGAAGTTGGACAAGGAACACAACATAATGAGTTATGCTTGGGTATATTTGTATAGAAGTTATATTGTTATGGATCCTCTAACATGTGGTGCTTGTTACTTAGAATCCTTTGCTAGCAAAAATATCTGTACTAAGCGGGAATACTGCTTGTGCATCCAAACTCCTTGAACCAAGTTTCTTTCATGAGTGTCCACCATATCTACCTATATGCGGTATTTACCTGCCGTTCCAAGTAAATTTGCATGTGCCAAACTCTAAACCTTCAAATAATAATCTGTTTTGTATGCCCGAATCGCTCATGTAGCGACTAGGGGCTAGCAGTATCTTCCATGCTAGGTGGGTTATTCTCACGATGAGTGGACTCCGCTCATCATTCACGAGAAAATGGCTGGTAACTGGGATGCCCAGTCCCATGATCAAAAGATCGAAATCAAATAAAAAATAATTGCAAACAAAACTCCCCCAGGATTGATGTTAGTTGGAGGCACCCATTGTTTCGGGCAGGCCATGGATTGATGACTGTTGGTGGAGGGGGAGTACTTTACCTTTCTGTTTGGGAACCGCCTATAATGTATGTAGTATGGAAGATATTGGGAACTCTTGGTCGTTATGTTGACAATGAAAGCATACCTCTCAAAATTATTTTCATCTCTGTTTTAGCTTCGAGCTCTGGCACCTCTGCAAATCCCTGCTTCCCTCTGCGAAGGGCCTATCTTTTACTTTTATGCAAGAGTCAGTAGTATTCCTTCTCATTCCAACCTACTCTTTAGTTGGCAAGCATCATATGATGGAAAGATCTAAGCATATATGGCCATTCAAATATATTTGATCATGAATTATTACTGTTGACATTACCCTTGAGGTAAAAGGTTGGGAGGCGAAATATTAAGCCCCTACCTTTCTCTGTTTTCGATGAATACTATTTGTTCTAAAAATATGCTTTGAGTGGTAGCAATCATGGAAGACTAAATGATAGTTGACTATGTGGAGTTTGCTAAATCAAAGCTCTGACATAGACTCTTCCTGAAAATAAGATGAATTGTAATTGTTTGATGACGAATAACACGGTTTGTTAGTTTTCAAGAAAGTTTATGATCTATACTTTAACATGTGAATAGTTTGTTACTTGATCATGCAAAGTTTTATGATATGATATGAGCTACTGTTATGACATAGAATGATGCTAGAAAAGGTGATTGAAATTATCATTGATCAAACTTATGCACCTGCTAGCATTCATACTTCATAAATTCTTTCTTTTATCATTTAACTACTCGAGGATGAGCAGGAATTAAGCTTGGGGATGCTGATACGTCTCCAACGTATCTATAATTTATGAAGTATTCATGCTATTATATTATCCATCTTGGATGTTTAATGGGCTTTACTATGCACTTTTATATTACTTTTGGGACTAACCTATTGACCCAGAGCCCAGTGCCAGTTTCTGTTTTTTCCCTTGTTTCAGTGTTTCGCAGAAAAGGAAAATCAAACGGAGTCCAAACGGAATGAAACCTTCGGAAAAGTTATTTTTGGAAAGAAAGCAATACGGGAGACTTGGAGTGCACGTTAGGGGATCAACGAGGAGAGCACGAGGCAGGGGGCACGCCCACCCCCTGGGCGCGCCCTCCACCCTCGTGGGCCCCTTGTGTCTCCCCTTACCGACTTCTTTCGCCTATATATCTCCATATACCCTAAAACCATCAGGGAACAGAATAGATCGGGAGTTCCGCCGCCGCAAGCCTCTGAAGCCACCAAAAACCAATCGGGACCCTATTCCGCCACCCTGGCGGAGGGGGGGACCCTCACCGGTGGCCATCTTCATCATCTCGGCGCTCTCCATGACGAGGAGGGATTAGTTCACCCTCGGGGCTGAGGGTATGTTCCAGTAGTTATGTGTTTGATCTCTCTCTCTCTCTGTCGTGTTCTTGAGGTGATACGATCTTGATGTATCGCGAGCTTTGCTATTGTAGTTGGATCTTATGATGTTTCTCCCCCTCTACTCTCTTGTAATGGATTGAGTTTTCCCTTTGAAGTTATCTCATCGGATTGAGTCTTTAATGATTTGAGAACACTTGATGTATGTCTTGCATGGGATAACCATGGTGACAATGGGTTATTCTATTGATTCACTTGATGGATGTTTTGGTGATCAACTTGTGGGTTCCGCCCATGAACCTATGCTTAGGGGTTGGCACACGTTTTCGTCTTGACTCTCCGGTAGAAACTCTGGGGCACTCTTTGAGGTTCTATGTGTTGGTTGAATAGATGAATCTGGGATTGTGTGATGCATATCGTATAATCATACCCACGGATACTTGAGGTGACATTGGATTATCTAGGTGACATTAGGGTTTTGGTTGATGTGTGTCTTAAGGTGTTATTTTACTACGAACTCTAGGGCTGTTTGTGACACTTATAGGAATAGCCCAATGGATTGATCGGAAAGAATAACTTTGAGGTGGTTTCGTACCCTACCATAATCTCTTCGTTTGTTCTCCGCTATTAGTGACTTTGGAGTGACTCTTTGTTGCATGTTGAGGGATAGTTATATGATCCAATTATGTTATTATTGTTGAGAGAACTTGCACTAGTGAAAGTATGAACCCTAGGCCTTGTTTCCTAGCATTGCAATACTGTTTACGCTCACTTTTATCATTAGTTACCTTGCTGTTTTTATATTTTCAGATTACAAAAACCTATATCTACCATACATATTGCACTTGTATCACCATCTCTTCGCCGAAATAGTGCACCTATACAATTTACCATTGTATTGGGTGTGTTGGGGACACAAGAGACTCTTTGTTATTTGGTTGAAGGGTTGCTTGAGAGAGACCATCTTCATCCTACGCCTCCCACGGATTGATAAACCTTAGGTCATCCAGTTGAGGGAAATTTTCTACTGTCCTACAAACCACTGCACTTGGAGGCCCAACAACGTCTACAAGAAGAAGGTTGCGTAGTAGACATCACGCCACCTCCTGTTCTTCATCGGGAGGGCTGATCTGTAGTCCGTTTGAGGCTTCGGAGGGTGGAATCTGTCGCCGTCGTCATCATCAACCTTCCTCCATCACCAATTTCATGATGCTCACCACCGGGAGTGAGTAATTTCTTCGTAGGCTTGCTGGACGGTGATGGGGTGGATGAGATCTATCATGTAATTGGGTTAGTTTTGTTAGGGTTTGATGCCTAGTATCCACTATGTTCTGAGATTGATGTTGCTATGACTTTTCTATGCTTAATGCTTGTCACTAGGGCCCGAGTGCCATGATTTCAGATATGAACCTACTCCCTCCATTCCCTTATACAAGGCCACAAACTCATATTACAGGCACCAAGATAAAATTTAGTGACTCCTTTGCAAGTCAACTTTTCTTTTTGTTAACCGGGATCATTAATACACCACAAGCATGCAACGAATGAATGGGAAGGAAGTGGCTGAGTATCATTATGATTACATGCATGTAAGTATTAAAAAGTTTCTAGTACGAGGTAACATCATTAATTTTTGCCTCGATTACTGTTGGTCGCCTTGTATTGATGCACAATGTATTTTTGATAGTGGCCTTGTATAAGGGAATGGAGGGAGTATTATGTTTTCATGAATATATTTGTGTTCTCGATCCTATCTTGCAAGTTATATGCACCTATTATGAGGTATGATCCGCATACCCCAAGGTGAAAATAATTGGGATTTTCTTCGGTGATTACCATAGTTTGAGGAGTTCATGTATTCACTAAGTGCTAATGCTTTGTTCCGGTTCTCTATTAAAAGGAGGCCTTAATATCCCTTTGTTTCCTTATGGACCCCGCTGGCACGGGAGGGTAGGACAAAAGATGTCATGCAAGTTCTTTTCCATAAGCATGCATGACTATATACAGAATACATGCCTACATTATGAGGGAGTCCTGGATTAGGGGGTCCTCGGACAGCCGGACTATATCCTTTGGCCGGACTGTTGGACTATGAAGATACAAGATTGAAGACTTCATCCCGTGTCCGGATGGGACTCTCCTTGGCGTGGAAGGCAAGCTTGGCAATACGGATATGTAGATCTCATCCCTTGTAACCGACTCTGTGTAACCCTAGCCCCCTCCGGTGTCTATATAAACCGGAGGGTTTAGTTCGTAGGACAACAACAATCATACCATAGGCTAGCTTCTAGGGTTTAGCCTCTACGATCTCGTCGTAGATCAACTCTTGTAATACTCATATCATCAAGATCAATCAAGCAGGAAGTAGGGTATTACCTCCATCGAGAGGGCCCGAACCTGGGTAAAACATCGTGTCCCCCGTCTCCTGTTACCATCCGCCTTAGACGCACAGTTCGGGACCCCCTAGCCGAGATCCGCCGGTTTTGACACCGAGATTGGTGCTTTCATTGAGAGTTCTACTGTGCCGTCACCGTAAGGCTAGAGGGCTCCTTCGATCATCGACAACGATGCGGTCCAGGGTGAGGTTTTCCTCGCCGGACAGATCTTCGTATTCGGCGGCTTCGTACTGCGGGCCAACTCGCTTGGCCATCTGGAGCAGATCGAGAGCTACGCCCCTGGCCATCAGGTTAGGTTTGGAAACTTGAACTATACGGCCGACATCCGCGGAGACTTGATCTTCGACGGATTCGAGCCCATGTCAGGTGCGCCGCACAATCACGACGAGCATGACTTAGCTCTGCCGTCGGATAGTGTTCGGGAGATCACACCTGTAACTACTCCGGCCCTCAATCCAGAACAAATTGCGCCATCTGAGGACGGGTGGATGGACCCCGCCACAGAGGCCGCACACTCAGTGGCGAAAGAGCCGAATACTGACTTCACCTCCTACGAGACCCGTGTTGCCGAACCGTTGGATTCGTCCCCGGCCATGGACTCCAAGCCGCCTGCGTCCATGCCTATCAGATCCGATTGGGCACTCCGCGGATATCTTTCAGCACTTGCCCTTTGGCGACGTGCTAAACTCGTTGAGGTCTCTCTCCCTGTCAGGAGACCCTTGGCCGAACTATGTCCGGCTAGAATGGGATGCAGACGACGAAGAAATTCGCTTCCCACCCACCACCCACTTAATAGCCACTGTCGACGATTTAACCGACATGCTCGATTTCAACTCCGAATACATCGACGGTATGGACGACGATGCAGGAGAGGAACAGGAACCACCGGCCATAGGGCGCTGGACCGCCACTTCACCACACGATATATATATGGTGGATACACCCAAAGAAAACAATGACGAGGAACGGAAGGATGCAGCGAAGGATAGCTCCCTCGAGAAGCAACCAAAGCGACGGCGTAGGCGTGGCTCCAAATCCCACCTCGGCAAGAACAACGATAACAGCGCAAAGAAAAGTAACACCCCGGTCGACTCCAGAGGAAACGACGACCACATTGACCCAGCAACAGAACAAGATGAACCAGTGGACGGCGAACACAGTACGGAGCCGCTGTCCGAACATGGCGACGTCGATGATAAAGCTCATCAACCTCTCTCCGGAGAGGAAAACAGTCCGGACGAGGATGCACACATCATCCCAGAAAGACACTTGGAACAAGAGAACCTCCGTAGAAGGCTTATTGCCACCGCGAGGAGTCTGGAGAAGCAGAAGCAAAGTCTTAAGGCCACGCAGAATACGCTCAACAGTAGATTGAACAAAGTGCTTGACACTAAAGAAAAGTATGGTGGCAGTCGCCACACAAAGAGCTATCCAAAGCGCAAGCTGTTGCCCGAATTCGATGATGAGGCCTTAGAGCCCACACAGCCGAAAAATAAAACGGCCGACCGATCGGATCGACCACCTCGTGGCCGCGATAGGGCGGCTAACGAGGCCGGATATAAGTCAGCACACGATCCAAGCAAGGACTTGCATCAAAAGGCCGGCATGACCAGATCCATCTACGGATCTAGAAAGCGTGCTCCAGCGCATAATCAAAACCGAACACTACAACCGTCAGAACGCCATGACACATCCAAATACAGGGGTGTCGCGCACCCCCTATGTTTCAGCGATGAGGTGCTAGATCACGAATTTCCAGAGGGATTCAAACCCGTGAACATAGAGGCGTACGACGGAACGACAGACCCTGGGGTCTGGATCGAGGACTTCATCCTCCATATCCATATGGCTCGCGGAGACGATCTCCACGCCATCAAATACTTGCCCCTCAAGTTGAAAGGACCAGCTCGGCATTGGCTGAAGAGCCTCCCCGAAAATTCAATTGGAAGTTGGGAGGAGCTTGAGGATGCTTTTAGGGCTAACTTTCAAGGGACCTATGTCCGACCTCCGGATGCAGATGATTTAAGTCATATAATTCAACAGCCCGGAGAGTCAGCCCGAAAGCTTTGGAACAGATTTCTCACTAAGAAGAATCAAATCGTCGACTGCCCGGACGCCGAAGCCTTAGCATCTTTCAAACACAGCGTCCGAGACGAATGGCTCGCCAGACACCTCGGCCAGGAAAAACCAAGGACAATGGCAGCCCTAACAAGCCTTATGACCCACTTTTTCGCGGGCGAAGATAGCTGGCTGGCACGTAGTAGGACCAGCGACCCAGGCACATCCGAAGTCAGGGATGGTAATGGAAAACCACGACGCAGTAAAAGCAAGCGTCGAAATAACGAAGACAGCCCAGACAACACGGCGGTAAACGCCGGATTTAGGGGCTCTCGACCCGGTCAGCGGAAAAAGCCTTTCAAAGGCAACAGAGATGGACCGTCCAGCCTAAACAAGATTCTAGACAAATTATGTCAGATTCATGGCACCTCCGATAAACCTGCAAATCACACCCACAGAGAATGTTGGGTCTTCAAGCAGGCCCGTAAGCTAAACGCCGAACACAAGGGGAGGGAGACACCAAGCGAAGACGAGGATGAGCCTCGTCAGCAAAACACTGGGGGACAGAAAAAGTTCCCACCAGAGTCAAAATAGTGAACATGATTCACTTAACGAAGAGGAGAAACAAACATGCACTCCGAGACACATGCGCCGTAGAGCCCGTCACCCCTAAGTTCAACCCTTGTTCGACCTGCCCGATCACTTTTGATCGCAGGGATCACCTGAAAAGTATGCGGCACGGAGGACTGGCTGCCTTGGTACTAGACCCAATAATCAACGGATACCATCTCACCCGAGTCCTCATGGACGGCGGCAGTAGTCTTAATCTGATATATCAGGACATAGTCCGCAAAATGGGGATAGACCCGACAAGAATCAGCCACAGCAATACTACCTTTAAAGGAGTAATACTAGGCCCAGAGGCCCACTGTACGGGCTCTCTAGTACTAGAGGTTGTATTCGGTTCTCCCGACAACTTCCGAAGTGAAAAGTTAACCTTCGACATCGCTCCATTCCGAAGCGGCTATCAAGCACTACTCGGAAGAACAGCTTTCGCTCGTTTTAATGCAGTACCGCATTACGCTTCTCTTAAGCTTAAGATACCCGGTCCACGTGGCATCATCACAATTAGCGGAAATGTTGAGCGTTCCTTGCGCGCGGAAGAACGTGTGGCGGCTCTAGCAGTCGAACACTAAACGGCCTCTCTAACCAGAATAAATGATCGGTCGTCAAGACCGCGGACACGGCTAGACGAGTCCGACGCATCACTAGTTGTAACAACTTAGTTAAACATGAGATTGGTTTGATGGATATACCCCCATAGGCGGTACCAGGGGCTTCCCGCATGTAAAAAGGACTACAGTTCGGCTCGACCTTACTCATCTTGAATTTTAATGGTTTATTAAGAATAACCAATTTTCCGCACGACAACTTTCACCTAAGTTCTTCTCTTTTACAGATGATAATCATGCTACACCCTTCTAGGATACGGCACAACGGAGACACAGGCGCAGACGTGCAGCAGGGCCCCGCTCAAAGGTTTCTTTTTAGATTAAGACCCTGTGTAAACCTTTTTTACTGTCTCTTGTTGCTTCACATCCTCCGGATACTCAGTATAACCGAGAGGGATGCTGACGTTATTGGCATTTTGCCACGTCAGAATAATGCACGTACCTGGACACTCGGGGTTCATTATCAAGGGCGTTACTCAGCCCGGTATATGTTGTAAAGACCGAATACCTTAGGGAGTGTTCGGCATCGCGAGTTTGGCCTTATATGCATCAGCTCCGAATCATGTTTTTGGTCAAATGTTGGGTTTGCCCGGCTCCCGCGTTTTGTTACCTTACGTTCCGCTCTATCGGCTAAGGTGGCACCGGGAGAACTACTGCGATTGTGCCCTGGTTCATCCAGATGAGCACCTCAGTAGAGAAAGCCGAAAACTGACTGTCATGATAAAGCACGAGACTGGTCAACCACTCGATGACTTAGCGGAATCTTCGGGATTCCTCCGCATTAACGAAGGACCGGTTTTCCCGGTCATGTACGTACGCGCACCGTATTCGGATAGCCGCGGAAATACCAGGGGCTATATAGTAGCCCCACTGTCAAACTCCTATGGTTAAGTGAAAGTGTTAAAGCAATATAGTCCGATTGCCTCGTTCGCCGCGCTACCACCTCCTTAATGGACCAAGACGTTGGATCAAGTGTGAAGACGCGCTTTTGCAGACATCCCCGCATTATATGCGTGGGGGCTGAAGCCGACGACTGCAAACTTTCAGGTTATATACATATATACATAAACGACTGCACAGGAGGCATAATGATACTTGCAGGCAAAAGTATAAACACAGCCTTTATAATTCAAATAACATTGTTCTTACAATTGGGATACATGTCACTAGAACATGATACTCTTCGAGCACTGAGCCTCTATTAAACGAGCGCCTTCTAAGACTTCTTCAAAATAGTGCTCAGCCGATACCCGGCCTACCGCCGAACTCTGGGATGCAATAGCGGTGGCCTTCATCTCTGCCCAGTATGTCTTGACACGGGCAAGAGCCATCCGCGCACCCTCTATGCACGCCGACCTCTTCACAGCATTGATATGCGGCACGACACCAAGGAATTGTTGCACTAAGCCAAAATAACTATTCGGCTTTGGTCCTTCCGGCCAAAGACGATCCACCACAGACCTCATGGCAAGCCTGGACAACCTATGGAGCTCGGCCCATTCGGCCATTTGCTCATTTAACAGCAGCGGACGTGCCGGAGCATTGAACTGCGACCAGAACAACTTCTCCACTTCGTGATCTTTTTGATCTTCGAAAAACTTGGTCGCATTAGCAGCACTTGCTACCAAATCCAGGTACGCGTCCACAGAACTCCATAATTGATCCAGAAGGGCATACTTAGGATCTCCGAACTTCGTCCGCAACAAAAAGGGCTTCCCAGCCGTGATATTTCCGGCTTGACGTAGCTCCTCCTTCGCCGCTCTGATTTTAGAGCGGGCTTCCTTGGCTGCTACCATGGCCTTCTCCAGGTCCGCCGTCTTTGTTTTGCTTTCCTTTTCAAGAAGCTCATAACGGTCGGCGGCATCTTTCAGCTCAACAA
Source organism: Triticum aestivum (assembly GCF_018294505.1). NCBI lineage: Eukaryota > Viridiplantae > Streptophyta > Magnoliopsida > Poales > Poaceae > Triticum > Triticum aestivum. The sequence continues at coordinate 183,701,976 of NC_057814.1, forward strand.
CCATCTTGGCTATCTTCTCTTTGCTCTGACAATGCGCAGTCTGTTCGGCTCTTAGCTCTTCGACCGCCTTTAGGGCGGCCGCATCACTCCTCCTGGCTTGTTCCTTGGCTCGGGCAAGTTCCGCCCGAAGGGTCTCCACGGCGGCAGCTCCATCTACAGTCACAACATATTACAGATACTAGCATCATGCTCCTCTTAATATGTGTTGATCATAGGAGAATACGCACCCTGTGCCTCGTCAAGCCGGTTGTTTACAAGCACGATGTCGACATCTGCCGCATCAAGTTGTCGCTTCAGTTCGGCAAACTCACCAGTCCGGCTAGCCACCGGACCCTCTGCAGCCTGCACGTGAAAGCAGCATGGTTATTACCTGGGACTATGATCCTCTATTTGCCGTCTTTTTCAACAGCAACCAGAGTCTCAGGGGCTACTATCTACATAGGGCACACCTGGCGTGTGCGGTACCATCAAAATTACACATATTACTTTGCGTACCTCAAAGCCTCTCAGCAGGCTCATAAAGGCTTCATGCAACCCGCTTTCGGCGGATGAAATGCTCTCAACTACCGTACCCATTAAGGTACGGTGTGCTTCTGAGATAGCCGCTTGCTCTAGAAGATTCATCAGTGCGTCTGGTCGCACACCGGACAGTCCCGGACTCTTTCTGTTGCTCTCCTTAGGAGCTGAATACTCCGGACTTCGGGTGGCCGAAGGGTTACCCTCTGGCCTTGGCGGATCAGGAGAAATCCTCCATGACGACACCTCAGGGTCGTCCGCGTCATGAGGCGGGGAGGCACGGGGAGGTGTTTCGCTCTCCATCATCTCCGGAAGAAGATCCCCCGAAGACGAACTCTGTCGAGAAGGGCTACGATCCGAACTACAAGACACACATCTCGGTTATCGTTCTCAGAAATGAAGCAGGGTATATTTACTATAAAGTTCTTTTGTTTACTTACAGCTCGGTGGAGGGCTGGTCCCCTTGCGGGTACTATGCAGTAAGGATGCCCTCCAGGGTAGGGTCCTCTGACAAAGGTTTCTTCTCTCGTTTGAAAGTCGTTGTTTCCAATTCTTCAGAGGCGGCCCTCTTCCTTCCTTGGGGAGGGGGAATTTTAGATTCTTCTCCCCGGTTATCCTCCTTCGCGGAGGCGCTAATTCCCCCGGTTTGGATGAATAACGAGTGAGGCTCACTTTCGGCTTCTTTGTTCCTCCCTTTATCTTCCCCTGATGGCGCTTGACAAGGCGCAAGCTCAAGCATCCTGGCTAGTACAGGATCCGGTGAACCTTCGGGAAGGGGGGCCGAACACCTGATCATCTTCACCTTTTTTTTTATCCAGTCCTGGTCAAAAGGTGACTTTTCAGAATCATGTTATGGTAAATTAAAAGACAACATGTTCGGCCGCGGAATTACTTACTTGGGTGTCTAGACGATTGCAGTTCAGACCCGCATCCTCGGTGGTGTCCGGACACTTTATTTGTGATCCGAAGAACAATCTGTACATCTCTTCAAGCGTCACGCCGAAGAAGTGCTGAATAGTTCGCGGTCCTTCTGGGTTGAACTCCCACATACGGAGAGGCCGACGTTTGCAAGGCAGGACTCGACGAATTAGCATGACTTGCATTACCTTGACAAGGCTGACATCTCTCTCGAGGAGATCTCGGATGCGACTCTGCAATATTGGCACATCATTTACTGGCCCCCAGTCCAGCCCCTTGTTGATCCATGACGCCAGTTGTGGCGGGGGGCCCGAGCGGAAGGCAGGGGCGGCTACCCACTTAGTACCCCGGGGAGCTGTGATGTAAAACCACTCCCGCTGCCATAACTCGGATGTCTCCGGGAAGGAACCCTTTGGCCATGGAGCATCGGCGCCTTTGTCTATCATGGCGCCTCCGCACTCTGCGTGTCGCCCCTCAATCATCTTCGGCTTCACATTGAAGGTCTTGAGCCATAAGACGAAGTGTGGGGTGATGCGAAGGAAGGCTTCACACACGACGATGAACGACGAGATGTGAAGGATGGAATCCGGAGCCAGATCATGGAAATCGAGCCCGTAGTAGAACATAAGCCCTCTGACAAAGGGGTCAAGACTAAAGCCTAGCCCTCGGAGGAAGTGGGAAATAAATACGACACTCTTGTTGGGTTCAGGAGTGGGGATGACCTGCCCTTGAGCAGGCAGCCTGTGCGAGATTTCGGCGGTCAGATATCTGGCATCTCTCAACTTCTTGATGTCCTCCTCTGTGACAGAGGAGGGCATCCATCGATCTTGAAGGTTGGATCCGGACATGATTGAAGGTCCGAAGCGCCTAGCCTGAGCCTTGGGTGTTGGAACTCGAGGTGGGGGAAGGATTCGATTGGGTGCAAGAAGAAAAGGACAGGCCTTGGCCCCTTTATAAAGAGGGTGAATATCAAGTGTCCTCCGCGTGGCCGTTTGGAACTTGCCTAAAATCGAGGAGTCATCCCAACAGGCCCGATTGGGTTACCCACACCCGTATTGTTGAGAATCCCGTGAAAAAAGGGACACGATCTCTGCTTCGACAGGACGTGCCAATAAAACCGCCTCGCAACACGTGCAGTGGCAGGCTCGGAAAAACGGTTCGTCATGACCAGGCCACGGCATTACGTCATGTTATGAAAAGCAGTCAGCAGATTGGATTTGTGGAAATATTATTCTCTCTACGATGGTATGTGGGATTTGTTTTGCAGAGCCGGACACTATCCTTGTGTTCAAAATCTTCTATACAGTATTCGGAGGAGGAACCCGCCTTGCAATGTCGAAGACAATCTGCTCGCCGGACTCATCGTCATTGAAGCCTGGTTCAGGGGCTACTGAGGGAGTCCTGGATTAGGGGGTCCTCGGACAGCCGGACTATATCCTTTGGCCGGACCGTTGGACTATGACGATACAAGATTAAAGACTTCATCCCGTGTCCGGATGGGACTCTCCTAGGTGTGGAAGGCAAGCTTGGCAATATAGATATGTAGATCTCCTCCCTTGTAACCGACTCTGTGTAACCCTAGCCCCCTCCGGTGTCTATATAAACCGGAGGGTTTAGTCCGTAGGACAACAACAATCATACCATAGGCTAGCTTCTAGGGTTTAGCCTCTACGATCTCGTGGTAGATCAACTCTTGTAATACTCATATCATCAAGATCAATCAAGCAAGAAGTAGGGTATTACCTCCATCGAGAGGGCCCGAACTTGGGTAAAACATCGTGTCCCCCCGCCTCCTGTTACCATCCGCCTTAGACGCACAGTTCGGGACCCCCTACCCGAGATCCGCCGGTTTTGACACCGACACATTACATTGATGAATTGGAGCTAGTTCTGTGTCACTCTAGGTTATAACTGTTACATGATGAATGCCATCCAACACAATTATCCATCACTGATTCAATGCCTACAAGCTTTTCGCATATTGATGTTTGCTAAGTTACTTTCGTCGTTGCTACTGTTACGATCACTACAAAACTTACTATTGCCACTATTACTTTTACTATCATACTACTTTGCTACTGATCACCTTGCTGCAATATTAAGTCTTTCAGGTGTGGTTGAATTTACAACTCAACTGCTAATACTTGCGAATATTCTTTGGCTCCCCTTGTGTCGAATGAATAAATTTGGGTTGAATACTCTACCCTCAAAAATTGTTGTCATCCCCTATACTTGTGGGTTATCAGTGGGCGGCAGATGGATGGACGGGCGGTTCGGGCGGTTGCGGGAGGTTTGCTGGTCGGCGTTGGAGATTCCCTAATAACATGCTACTCGGGGCTATAATATGACCACTTTGCCGGGGAAGCAGTGCATGGTGTGGGGATGGACATTCCTTCTTTGCGAACATAGAGTGGATTTTCCATGCTAGTGCCCGGCAACACCACTGACTTAGGCCAGTCCATGTCCGGGAGCTCATCAGCGAGCATAACCAAGTGGTAGTCTTCATACTTGTGTGACAGATAGAAATCTCATCCAACCCCTCGCTTGTACACCATAGGAGGACCTCCATTGCGCTGACTCTAGTATCACCACCATAGGTGGCTTCGGGCTGATCTCGCTCGTATTCCGTGGTACCCCAAAGCATGTTTTCGGCCTTCCAAACCAATGTCCCATTGTTGTCATACCAGGAAGCGATCTCCTCATCTTGGCCAACATGAACAATGGCGCCAAACATTAACGCCTCTATGATCCCATTCCACCCCCTCTACTATCCATCTATAAAAAGTATATACAAATAAATTAAGATACATATTTTAACATAAGACAATAGCATATTTTAAATTAATTACAAAAAACGATACACATATATATCCATCATTATAATTAAGTTTCTAATGGGATAAGACTCCTACAATCACTTTTATTGACATAACAAACTCTAAAATGCTATGCATATGCATATGAAGAAAAAAAATCCAATTCATATCCATAACAATTCTTTATCAATGGACGTGGAGTAATTGGTCCCGAGCACACATGTGCCCGATATCTCCTCCGTTCTCTAATGCATGTGGATGTGGGCCAATAGTTTATAAGGGCAGCTCGTAAAAGCGGACTGTAGTGAAGTACATATGCGTCAGAGGCGGTTCGTGGGCCAGGCTAGCAGCGTGGGCAGATGGGTTTCTAGGCGGCCGTCGACCGCCGACGAGGTGAGCCGTGGATCAGGTTCTCGATTTCCGTCTGCTCCGTGGCTCAGAAAAGTCGCTGCTCCATGCATTGAATGCAAGGTGTGTCTGTTTTGTCCCAACGCGGCCGTCATTTTGGAGATTCAGAAGCAAGGAGGGGAGAGAGTGGAAGAACAGGCGACCGACAGGATGGCTCATGCAATCAGGAGGTATGTCGATCCGGTGCTACTAATCGACCTTGTGTGTTTTCCAGTTTCGAGTTCTGGCGGTTAAGCTTTTGTGATTTGTCTATCCCAGATCCAATCTGATTGAGGAGGTTGGGGGAGATTCTAGTGCTGGAAGGGTCGCCGGCACATGGCGCCAGGCGGACAGTGGTCAAGGTGACGCTGCAGGAGGCCACGGGTGTGAGCGCCAAAGGGCGGATCTGCGGCGTGGCTGAAGCGGCGGCAGTGGCAAGGGGCAGCGGCAGTGACAAGGGGCAGCCCGCCTCTGACTTCCGAGCTGTCGACGGGGAAGATGAATCCTCAGGCTCCTCGTTAGAACAAGAGGTCAGTGATAACATTAAACTTAGCATTCAAAGGAAAATTTTCAGTAGTATAATATTTCCATGCTTTGTAAGGTCATATAGATTGGTTGAATTTCCGGGTGTCCATGGTGCGAGACGAATTGGTGTGCAAAGTGCAAACTGTCTGTTCTGAATTGAAGTTAAATTCAGCATTGCTATAAAGATTTACAGTACTCTAATTTCATGCTTTCTAATGTCATGCAGTTTGGTTTAATTTCTGCGGGGAAGACTCCATGGTGTGACATGAATTAGCGTGCAAACTGTCTGTTCTGAATTGGAATTAAATTCAACATTGCTATGAAGATTTACGGTACTATATTTTCATGCTTTGTAAGGTCATACAGTTTGGTTGAATTTCTGCTGGGAGCACTCCATGGTTTGATAGGAATTAGTGTGCAAACTGTCTATTTTGAACAGTTAATTTCATCTCTCAGTTCAGTAGTTTCATGCGCAGCTTGATATTCAGTGGGTTAAGTTGTTTGACACAATAATTGAAACAGCTTTTAGGTTGAGGATTGGAGTCTCTGCCCCAAGCTTGACACCTTGCTCACCCCGCATAAGCGCTTTTGAGAAGGCAGTTAGGGTCTTCATAGAAAACCCGACTGAAGATGAGCCATGGCTTGTAATTTGGCAGTGGTAATCTGGTTCGCGGACCAGGAAATTCGCTTTCCGTTAGGTGGATGGCTTGAATCATTCGCTGCAGGCCGGTGGCTCCCCGACTGCGGTATCCAAATCCATTTCCAGTCAGCGGGGTGCTGCAGCGCACATGACTCCATTCCAGTGATGGAGTTCCTAATGCAGCCAATTAGAAGGTAAGATGAATCCATGGATCTATCAAGCTAGCTGACTTGCTAAACTGTTGTTGAGATTTATATTCTGATTTGGGTCTCCTTGCGTGTTCTGTTGGCTTTGTCAGGTATCCTATTGTGGAGGAGGTGAGTGAGAGTGAGCAGGAGATGGATCTGCCAGCGAACAGGGCGGTGACGACTTTCCTGATAGATGAACCATCGGCGGCCTATCCGCGTAGATGTGTGAGTTACAGAACGTCGTGTTGGGAAGATGGAAGAGCCCGTCGCAGCAGTCTGAACTATCAACTGGTAAGATGAACCTGCAGGCGCTGTGATGGTCTAAAAGGTGCGCGCGTGTAAGCTTGGATTGGATCTGAATTTATTGAGAATGCTTGAATGAAATTGTAGTAGAATGCATAGATCTATCGATGTAGTGACATTCATTCGGTAGCATGAGAAATTGTCTACATGGAACTTTTAGAGCACGTTTGTATTAATAATTGACTACACTGTACTAGTTGAAATTAGCTCATGATTGAGCAATTCTGTAGAAAAAAAGTACATGCCGTTCGGACAATTTGTCGGTTGAAAAACCATAACCAGAGTGTGATCTTAGCTGGCGTCCTGGTACACGATGAGACCGTGTAGAGTTTTGAGTGGTTTTTTTTACTGAATTCTTGAGGATTATGGGACCTGTAGCACCAAGGACAATCCTAACAGGTATGTTGATTAAGGACATTTCTTAAAAAGAGTACTTGAAGATGGTGCTGGTAGTATGATGATATGATTGTTTCTTGTTTTTGTTCATGTGCAGACCAGAATCGAGCTGCGGAGGTCGCAATTAAGAGTGTGATGCTTGTTGGTGTGCCGACGGCCGGGGCACAAGAGAACTACTCCCTCCGTTTCTAAATGTAAGTCTTTCTAGAGATTTCAATACAAACAACATACGGATGTATGTAGACATAATTTAGAGTGTAGATTCACTCATTTTGCTCCGTATATAGTGACTTATTGAAATCTCTAGAAAGACTTATATTTATGAAGAGAGGAAGTACTTATCTAGATCGTGGCGATGTGCCAAAGCAGCCTTGGAAGCCGACGAGGTGCAAAAATTGTGGTGTGGTGGGGCACCAAAGGAATAATTTTACGAAAGCAATGGACCTGAGGTTAGCTGGTGGCGTGTAGTGGTGAGTGAAAAATGCCAAACGATTTCAGTAAGTTTGAATGGTCAAAGTGTGACTTTGTTTTCTGCATTCGTGATGTGTTTGTGCAACTGAGCACCTGCCCTGCGTGCAGGCATGCTTTATGTCTCGAGTTGTAATACAAATGTATTCAGTGATGCATTAGTGGGTGCTGTGAAGTATCTAGGGTTGAAAAAAATATCCTTTTTTCAGTTGGGTTTATGGAAGGTGAACTGCTTAATTAGATGAAACCATGCAAGTGGACTGAATTTCTATAATCAGTTGTTGTTTTGTATGCTTGACGGAAGTCTACAGCCGGGCAGATGGATATAGTCGTCAGTGCGGGCGACGACGGCTCTATGGTGACCTTGCATGCAGGTGTGTTGTCAATAATTTGTTGATGTTTCAGTAGTAAGTGTGTTGTTCTCGCGTTGAACCCCTTGCAAAAAAATTCGTGACACAAGGGTTGCCTGTTTGGAAAACGCTGTTAAGTAGGTATCAGCAGATGATGCAGAGGGGACATTGTCGAGCAAGCGTCAAATGTGGCAATGCAGGTATGACTTTTTTTTATCAAAGAAGGGCTTGCCCCCTCCGATTTTCATTACTGAAAACCACCACGATTCACAAAAAGTTCCGAACATCACAAACCTAAGATGAAACTAAAGCTACCAGGTTCAAATCGAAACAAAAGGCCATCGCAGGCCAACACCCACACTGGAATCCAGCATCCAAAGCAGAAAACGAGGAGCTAAAAGAAGCCCAGCAGCAACTAGACCTAACAGCAGCGCCGGAGTCACAGCAGCAAGAGTTCCTTCATTCCAGTCTAGCGACGTTGATCCTCCACCCCTGCCTGGCTGTGAACACCTCACTTGCTGCCCGTTTTAGCACTCTTGCTCCCAGCTCCAATGTTTTTTTTGACGGCTCCTTTATCTGCAAAATAGACCAATCAATCAACCATCTGCACATTAATTTGATAATGCAGAAAGGATCATTTATCCTTTTTTTCTCAAATATAATCGCATTTCTGCTTTTCCAAATTGCCCAAAACAGGGCTGAAACCCCCACCATAACCATTTTCTTATCCTCTTTTTTGAATTTTTTTCATCCATTCTCCAATGCAGGTATGACCTGAGCTCGAGTATAGATTTTCTTTGTTGTTGAGTGCAGATTGCATAAGGAAGCATTTCCGTTGTCGCCTGATGTTTTGTTTTGTTGTGCGCAGAGTGAGGATGCAATAAAGTATTGGACTGACGCTTCAGAAGGCGTGACACGTTCCACTGGACTAGGTGCCGGAATATGATCCAGTCAACCTGGCGGCTGTTGATGTTGTTAGGGAGGGCTAAGGTGATTATGATCCAGTAATGAATCATGGAGATGAGTCGAACAAATTGTTCGGTGTCGACAATGGATCCGTCATCCGTTGCTGGAAATGGGTGTGTTATTCCGACGAGGAGTATGCAGAAGTGAGAAATTCTGAACCAAAACGACAGCGGCTCGTTTTGGGAAGAACCAGGATCAGTTTGCTGGCGTTGCGTCGGGTAATGATGTCATTACCCGCCTAGTGCTAGTGTTGTGATGCAATCCATGTACAAGTTTGTTGTGTTGTCATGGTTAATTAAGATTCATAATCATCATATCACATTTGTCTTGTGACCGTGTTCGTTGGCGATCATGCAAAGTAATGTGACGGCTTGAACGGCCTTCTATGGAACAGAATCGACAAGTAATCGGCCCATAACGTTTGGTTCCATTAGGTCCGACAAAGAAATAGACGGAGACGTTGCATTAATGGTGGGCCTATGTGGGCCATGATCCTTAAAAGGAATGAAATACAAGTTACTATACCCCACGCAATACGCTCGGGAAAGGGAATCTCGGAGTGAGCCAACGAGGGGGATATCGAGCACATGTGCGCTCGAGCTCAGAATATGACTTTGGTTTATCAATCCTCTATAACACTATACCTCCTAGTTTTAAAGTGCCCACATTCAATTGAGGTCTTCAATTAGAATTGGATCACCCAATCTTGGTTGGGTCAATAATTTCTTAAAGCTCTCTTATTCAATTCTTTTATACTATACACTATGCTTCCTAATTTTTAAGGGCTAACAATTTGACGTATTTAATTTAGAATTGGGTTACTCGATTTTGACTGGGTCAACAATTTTGCAAGCTCTCCCATTCAATTCTTTTAGTTCACTATCCTTAATTTTGAAGCTCTTTCATTCAATTTAGGATTTGGTTCACGATTTTGACCGGCCCAACGATTTTTTAAAGCAACCAACAACAACTGGCTTATAAAAACATATTAATCTCACGCACCCTCCCACCATCTAAAAGGAAAACTGCCACCATGTTATATTGTAGCACCAATATAGTACATGTAAACACGGACGCGGGAAATTTCAACATAAATATAGGTTAGTTAGCGGATAACACGGAATCACACTAAAGACCCATCAAATCACCACATTGTAAATAAAAATAAAACACACTACATCATCTCCCCACCCTCCAAACTAAATATTCATCAGCTCCAAAATATAAGGGGTATTAGTTTCTTGAAAAGTCAAATTTCTTTAACTTTGACTAAGTTCAGAGAAAAATATCGACATCCATAATATTAAATAAAAAAGTACGGAAATTCATTTCATGATGAATCTAATCATACCGATTTGATATTACAGACTTTGATATATTTCTCTATAATTTTGATCAAACTTAAAAGATTTGACTGTTCAAAAAAGTAACCCAACAACACAAACAGCGTAGCAAATCGCGCTCAACCCTCCTAGTATTGTTGTAAACTCTAGTATATATCTACATTAAAATTAAACCTATATATCTAGCATGATTGATCCACATCCAATTCATCCACATCAAATTAAACCTATCTATCTAACTAGCTAGATCCATATCATCCACATATATATCTCTATCGATCCGTATCAAAAAGATTAATTAGCATATATAATTGATCTGCATACCTATATAACATTAATTCAAGCTAAGCTAAACTAGAATTCATTGTGAAGATAATCATATGCCCATAGAAAATATTCATAATTACATATGACAAAACTTAATTAGTAGGAAAAAAGATAAATGGAAGATCTCTCACCTCGGCCGATGTGGTTTCTCTCGGCCGCCGGCATCGGGTTTGGTGGTGGAGGCGCGACCGGCGTCGAGCTCGTGATGACGGGAAAATGGCGGGCGTGAGAACACGCGTCCACGTCATTGATACAGAGTGAAATTTAGATGCATAAAATAAAAAGACAATCAAACATTGCAGGTACTTTATTTCCAGAACTCTTACATTTACATAAAAATTCTGTTAATTACATCTCTGAAGAGAAAACCTCTGATTAAGAATTCCAACATATCTATTACATAGGATTACATCACATGCCTATTACAATGTACTAAAAGAGAAATCCTCTTCGCGGTCGACAACGAACTCCTGGTTGGTGAGCTTGAAGTTTGGTTCCATGCAAGTACTCTTCTATGATTTTTATGTGTGATGTTTGGGCATATATTTCCTAGCATGCAACCATTTTGTGTGTTCAACCTCACTTATATGCGTAATGCAGGTTGATTTTGGCTAGGCATAGTTTTATCCTACGTTTGGCATATAGGACATGTATATATTTTTCTTTGGGAATTTTATATGACATCTTTGGTTTTGGTGGCATGGATATATGTGACATGCCAATTTTAATAATTTTTGCATCATCGCATTACTACTATCACCGCGCGAAACTGATATGGTGCCCGTGTGTAGCGTAATGGACTGAAGCTTTCTGACACAATTTTGATGCTTTTTATAGTGCATATGATATGTGCCATATTTTGTTGACTTTGATTTCACACGGTATCAATACTAACCACGCGGTGCAATGATATGACACACACATATAGCTTGACCCGAATGGAGTTTGTTTATGATATTTTTTATTGTTTAAAGCCTATGTGGGCTACATGAGATATGCCTTATCATGTATTTTGCATGAATTTTGTATGCATATGTGGATGTGGAGTGAACTTATTTTATTAACACTAGTAGGAAAAGGGGCTTTTACCCCGGTTTGTAAGGGCCTTTTGTCCCGGTTTTTGAACCGGGACTAAAGGGTCGTTACTAAAGCCCTAACCCTTTAGTCCCGGTTCTTACACGAACCGGGACAGAAGGTCCTCCACATGGCCACTACTGCCAGCCCAGGCAGGGGGGCCTTTGGTCCCGGTTGGTGCCAACAACCGGGACCAATAGGTAGGGCCTTTTGTCCCGGTTGGTGTCACCAACCGGGACCAATAGGCATCCACGCGTCAGCAGCTGGCAGGAGCTGAGGTTTTTGTTTTTTTAAGGGGGTGGTTTAGGGGTTTTGGGGGGTTAATTTAGGTGTTTCATATATTGTTTTAGCTAGCTAATTAATAGAGAGAAGTGTCCTCTCTTATCTCCGTGCTTGGTCGACGCTACGTACTATATACGTATGGAGAGTACTAGACACGCTAGCTAGTAATCAAATGAAGGAAACAGAAGATCGTCATGAACATATGCATACAGAGAGAAGTGATATCGACCACCTCTCCTTCTCCGAGAGATTGGTCGAACAACAAGTTCTCGTATATCTATCCGACACTACCGGCTACATATATACAATAATTATCTCTTACAATACAATCTCCTAATTAAATTGTAGGAACACAAGGTCCACATAGTATTCTCCATTTTCATCGATCACGTGGTCAAGGAAGAATGCCGCCAATTCCTCTTGAATTCCTCATATACGATCTGGTGCTAGGAGTTCATCCCGCTTCCGAAACATCTAATTTGAAGAAGGGGGTCAATACATATATATATGAATAAATGAAACTCAACACAAATGATGGTAATAAAATAAAATTGTGAATATTATTGCTTACGCACTTCATATTGTTCTTCAGTGTAGCCCCGCTCATAGGTCGTGTAGCGGATGGACTCGCAAACGTAGTATCCACAGTAATTATTCCCGGCTTCCTGCCACAACCACTTTACAAGAAATAGAGGTCAATCAAACTGATAAGCAAGCATGCTAAATGGTATTGATGAAACTAGCGCTTGAATCACTAGGAGATGCGCGGAACATGCTACTATAGTACTTACTTTCGGGTGTTTAAATTGCAGCTTCTTCGGCAGTCCCGGAGCTTTTGTGGTGAATTTTCTCCAAACCCTGCCAGACAAAGAAAACAATTACTTGATATTAGGAAATGAACAAAGTTGCTGATATGGTGGATAATGATCGATTTAACTTACTTCTCGAGCATTTGAGTCATGTTCGCATAGTCCTGGGGATCTTTTTTTCTCGAGTCTAAGACGGTTACTACTCCCTGCTCAAGCTTAATCTCTAGGACAATATAGTGGAAGCTGCGCATGCATGCATAAGTCATCAATTACATTACCATAACCTGGACTAATAAGGGAAACTGAATATGCACAAGACAGTAACACTCACTTGAAGTTGTAAGGAAAGAGTATTATATCTTTGTTTTGATTTAATACCAACGATCGTAGCAAGTTGGCCTCGGCTTCTTTGGGATGTTTTTCAACCGTATATGCATCTATGAGATTTGTGTTAATGAACCCAATATCACCGATTTGTCTTTTCTTCAATTCGGCGATCTTCAATCTGCATAATATAGTGAGGATAATTATAAATACATGCAATGAAAGAGCTGACCTATATAGAGAGACTTAATGACAGAAGTAGTACTACTTACAGACAGTAGCAAGTGATCGTTGTTTTATCGAGGGCCTTTTGATTGTAAAACTGGAAGAAATCCTCAAATGGAACATTCAGCAGATCAATTCCAACGAGGTCATGCTCCGGTTTAACTCTCGGCGTCAAAGTATTCATCCCATCAGACTCTTTGCAGGTTTTCATGTACCAATCATGTAGTCTTCGCATCATCATTGTTAGAGATCTTTCATCTTTGACGAGAGGCTTCCCATAATGGTATTTGTGTTCGTCGACCTCCATGATTTCATAATGTACATCGTCGGGCAGGTAATCTCCAAGATTGCTATAACCGGCCACCATCCTCGGATCATTAGCGACGATGTCGTTTGACACCTTGAGCGGGGGGCACGATTGGTTCGCTTGTTCGCCGAGCTGGGCAATATTTTTCCCAGCTCGTCGTTCTTTTAACCTTTGATCACTAACAGTACTTCCCGACCACTCCGCTTCGGCATATGTCTTTGCAAGAATGCGCTCATAGTTGCCTCTCGGCGGAGACTTTGGTGGTTTTGTCAGGGCAGCCAGAGTGCGCTTTGCTTTCACCGGATCTACCTTCTCCTCCGGAGGTGGATGTTTCTTTGCTTTCACCCCTTCAAAGAAGTTTGTCACTTCGGCTCGCACGATCTCCCTGGTTTCCTCCTCGGTCCTCTCGTATGGTAACTTCTCTGGAGTCTTCAGAGAAGGACCGAATCTGTATTGCCTCCCGCCTCTGGCAGCTGTACTGCTAGACGCCGGCAGAGCAGACGGAGCGGCTGCGGCTGTCTTCTTTCCTTGCTTACAAGGCGGAGGAGAAGGACTACGACGCGCCGGAGCAGCCGGAGCGGCGGCGGGTCTCTTCCGCCCTTGCTGACGAGGCGGAGAAGGAGGAGGCTGGCTGCTCTGGCGCGCCGGCGCAGGCGGAGAAGGAGGCGGAGTGCCGCCACGCGCCGGAGAAGGAGGCTGAGTGCCCTGATCACTCGCCGGAGGAGGAGGCGGAGGAGGAGGCGGAGTGCCGCCACGCGCCGGAGAAGGAGGCTGAGTGCCCTGATCACTCGCCGGAGGAGGAGGCGGAGGAGGAGGCGGAGTGCCCTTACTCGCCGGAGCCGTCTAGTTCGGAAGGTTGATGAGCTCCTTCCACCATAGGCATGGAGTCTTCAGAGCAGAACCCAGCTGAGTCTCCCCTTCACCGGTAGGGTGGTCAAGCTGGAGGTCCTCAAATCCCTCCGTTATTTCATCCACCATCACCCTAGCATATCCTTCTGGAATCGGCCGGCAATGGTAGGTTGCGCCGGGTTCAGGAGGTAAAACAGAGCCAACAGCCGCCTTGACTTTGAAGTTCTGCCATTGCGCCATAAGGTGGCAATGTTGAGACTCCGTAATAGCATCCACTGGGTAGCTAGCAGGAGCCGTCAAGACATGCTCCGGCTGAAGCAGCTCGGTGGAAGCCACGCTGCTTCTCCGCTGAGATGGCGGTGTAGCTGAGGGGGTAGTTTCGGCATGTCGATTGCCGTCTCGTTCCTCTAGCGCTTGAACCCTTTCGTGCAGCTTCTGAATCTGGATCTGCTCCACTTTTTTCCTCCTCTCCTGGCTTTTGTAACCGCCCGCGTCCGGAAAACCAGCCTTCCACGGAACGGAGCCTGGCGTGCCTCGTGTCCGTCCAGGGTGCTCAGGATTCCCGAGGGCCATTGTGAGCTCGTCCTTCTCTCTGTCGGGAACGAACGTCCCTTCCTGCGCTGCATCGATATATTGCTGAATCTTCTTGACTGGTATTCTCAAAAGCTCGTTCGTCCAAACGCACCTCCCTGATACAGGGTCCAAGGTTCCGCCAGCCCCGAAGAACCAAGTCCGACAACGGTCTGTCCAGTTCATTGTATGTGGTTCGATCCCTTTTTCAAGCAGATCATTCTCAGCCTTGGCCCACTTAGGCCGGGCTTTGAGGTAGCCACCTGACCCCGTGCGATGGTGAAGCTTCTTCTTCGCAGCATTCTTCTTGTTTGTCGCTGACATCTTCTTACTCTTTTCCGATGTCTTGTGGGCCACAAATGCGGGCCAGTGATCTCTGATCTTCTCATACCGGCCGATGAATTCTGGTGTCTCTTCTTTGTCGACAAACGTTTTCAGCTCATTCTTCCACCTCCTGAATAGGTCTGCCATCTTCTTAAGAGCATGAGACTTGATTAATTGCTCTTTAACTGGCTTCTCCGGATCCTCCTCTGGCGGTAGGGTGAAATTTGCCTTCAGCTCAGTCCAAAGATCATCTTTCTGCATATCATTGACATAAGACACCTCAGGGTCTTCCTTCTTAGGCTTATACCATTGGTGGATGCTGATCGGGATCTTGTCCCTAACTAGAACCCCGCACTGAGCAGCAAATGCATCCTTTGTCCGGAGGGGTTCAATCGGTTGGCCGTCGCGCGCGATTGCTGCGATCTCAAACCTTTCATCCGAGCGCAACTTTCTCTTCGGGCCTCGTCTCTTTACCAAAGTTGTGCTCGATCCGGAGGGCTAGAAAAAAGAAGAAAGACGAGTGTTAATTAATATGTGTACATACCAAAACAATGAATGCATCAATTAGCTAGTCAGCACAGGCTTAACTAATATATTTACCTGTCCGGACTCTGTTCGGTCACCGGAGCCGTCACCACGGGCTCCTTCTTGCACCAGCGTTGGGTCACCGGAGCCATCATAATCATGTCTTTCCTCCTCCACTCTTCGATCACCGTAGCCTGCTTCTTCACCCTGTTCTTCCAGACCATCATTGTCGTTAAGATACGACAAGATATCACCTCCGGCTAAGATTATGTCCCCCAACACCTCTTCTGCTTGCTCGTCTCATCCGTGCTCCATTGTTTCTGCAAATATTACAACATGGCAATTATTACACAAACATGACAGCAGGTGGATATATTAGTGCAAACGTAGACCTAGCTTATTCCGGGTTTGGGGTGGCCTCGGCAACGCTTCAAGGGTAGGGGCGCGGAGGGAGGGGGTAGGAGACCAACATCGTTTTTTTCTAGGGTTTGGGTGTCCTCGAGAGTTTTGGTCGAGCGAGAGGGCCGGGGGTGCTCCCGTGGTATAAGTTATCACGGTCGAGAGGGGGTATAAATATCGACCATCCATCATGTCGAAGTTATCTGGGAGGGAGTTATATATATCGAGAACGACGGCATACATACATGGGAAAATAATGTTATCGAGGAGGGGGTATATCGACCCCCCCCCACGTGTTGAAGTTATCGGGAGGGGGTTATATCGACAACGACAATGAACGTACATGGGAAAATAATATTATTGGGGAGGGGGTATATCCACCCCCCCTCGTGTTGAAGTTATCGGGAGAGGGGTACGTATATCGACGACGACAGACCCGATAAAACATAAGAAAACGTAGAAGAAACAAAAAGAGGAGAAGAAGAAAGGAATAGAGGAGAAGATCGAAGAAAAAAAAGAAGAAAAAAAAGAGGAGAAGAAGAAAGGAATAGAGGAGAGAAGAAGAAAAAATAGAATTTTTTCTATTTTTTCTTCTTCTCTTCTATTCCTTTCTTTTTCTCCTCTTCTTTTTCTTCTTTTTTCCTCTTCTTATTTATTTCTCCTCTTCTTCCTCTCCTCTTCTTCTCCTTTCTTCCTATTTCATCATTGTTCATATTTCATTGTTCATATTTCATCATGTTCATATTTCGAAAAAAGTAAAGGTTTTGCCTAATGCATTGTTCATATTTCATCATGTTCTATGAACAAAAAAACATCAT
>NC_057814.1:183719730-183721845 GCF_018294505.1 Triticum aestivum
TTTCTACTTACAACAAAAAACTTATTTATTTTATTTTATTTTGTTTCTAATTACTTATTTATTTTACTTTATGATAATTCTTTTTGCTATTAAAGTTTCTATCAAAAAAAGTTCTTTATGAAAATTCTTTTTGCTTTTAATGATTTTGAACAGAAAATACTTCGATAATTTTAGTTGCATCAATTTTATATGATTTTAGTTTCAATAATACTAGAGGTTTCTTATAATGTTTTGAACAGAAAATACTTTGTTAATTTTACTTTCATAAATTTTATTAAAGTTTATTTTATTTTGTCGTAACACAAGAAGTCCGGAGTTGTAATAAGTTATTAAAAATAAAAAAGAGGCGCAATGCTCGTTGATTTGCTTCAAGCCTTTCGGAATAGTGTAGACTGCACTGCACATAGCTCCATGCAGTCTACCTTATTCCTCAAGGCTTGAAGCTAAGCAACGTGAAGGTGAGCATTGCACCTCTTCTTCATCGTCTCTGCACTCAGGGCTTATAAACCGCTCCTAGTGCCTCTCAGCTAGCGAGGTGGGACTAAAAAACTGCTTAGTAAGAAACTCTAGTACCGGTTCGTGTCACGAACCGGTACTAAAGGTGCTCGTGGGGCCACAGCCTCATCAGTACCGGTTCGTGGCACCAACCGGGACCAATGGTCTTGCACAGCGGCGTGGTGGTGGGAGTTTAGTCCCACCTCGCTAGCTGAGAGAGAGCCGCACCTGTTTATAAGGTGCGGTGCGCCTGAGCTGTCGAGCTCCTCTCTAAAGCAGGCTTACGGGCCTAACCTCTTTGTACATGCCTGTGGGCCTACTGGGCCTTCTGCGGGCCTGAATCCTGGCCCATGGATGGGTTTCTAATCGTATTCAGGCCGTGGTGGCCCAGTAGGTGGCATGATTTTTAATTTTTGGCCTGTTATGTTTCATGCATTTACTAATTATTTTGAGCTATAAGACCCTAAAATTGAAAAGCATTTCAAATGAAATCTGAAAAGGTTGAAAGTTGGCATGGTATCATCATTTCATCCACATAGCATGTGCAAGAAAGTTGAGAGGGTTACGGCAAAAACTGGATGCACTTCGTGTACAAAACGGACAATGGTATCATACTTGTCTGTTACAAAGTTGGCATGGTATCATCATAATAGTTGCGGTAGAAAGTCTTCACTTTTTCTTCGCTTGTGTCATTTGCTTATTGCGCCATAACCATGGATAATCTTCATCGTTTATCAGGATGCTTGGGGTCAGCCTTGACTTTGAAGGGAGGAATTTCATGAAACTTTTCATAATCTTCAGACATGTCAGTCTTGCCCTCCACTCCCACAATGTCCCTTTTTCCTGAAAGAACTATGTGGCGCTTTGGCTCATCGTATGATGTATTCGCTTCCTTATCTTTTCTTTTTCTCGGTCTGGTAGACATGTCCTTCACATAGATAACCTGTGCCACATCATTGGCTAGGACGAACGGTTCGTCAGTGTACCCAAGATTGTTCAGATCCACTGTTGTCATTCCGTACTGTGGGTCTACCTGTACCCCGCCTCCTAACAGATTGACCCATTTGCACTTAAACAAAGGGACCTTAAAATCATGTCCGTAGTCAAGTTCCCATATGTCCATTATGTAACCATAATATGTGTCCTTTGTTGGGAATCGTAGCATAATTTAAAATTTTCCTACGCTCACCAAGATGCATCTATGGAGTCTACTAGCAACGAGAGGAAAGGAGTGCATCTACATACCCTTGTAGATCGCGAGCGGAAGCGTTCCAATGAACGTGGATGACGGAGTCGTACTCGCCGTGATCCAAATCACCGATGACCGAGTGCCGAACGGACGGCACCTCCGCGTTCAACACACGTACGGTGCAGCGACGTCTCCTCATTCTTGATCCAGCAAGGGGGAAGGAGAGGTTGATGGAGATCCAGCAGCACGACGGCGTGGTGGTGGATGTAGCGGGTCTCCGGCAGGGCTTCGCCAAGCTTCTGCGAGAGAGAGAGAGAGGTGTTGCAGGGGAGGAGGGAGGCGCCCAAGGCTGTAGATTCCTGCCCTCCCTCCCCCCCTTTATATAGGCCCCCTTGGGAGGGGGGGCCGGCCAAAACCCATCTAGGGTTGGG
>NC_057814.1:183722314-183732575 GCF_018294505.1 Triticum aestivum
GAGACGCCTCTCCGGTCAATAACCAACAGCGGGATCTGGATACCCATGTTGGCTCCCACATGTTCCACGATGATCTCATCGGATGAACCACGGTGTCGAGGATTCAATCAATCCCGTATGCAATTCCCTTTGTCAAACGGTATGTTACTTGCCCGAGATTCGATCGTCGGTATCCCAATACCTTGTTCAATCTCGTTACCGGCAAGTCTCTTTACTCGTACCGCAATGCATGATCCCGTGACTAACGCCTTAGTCACATTGAGCTCATTATGATGATGCATTACCGAGTGGGCCCAGAGATACCTCTCCGTCACACGGAGTGACAAATCCCAGTCTCGATCCGTGCCAACCCAACAGACACTTTCGGAGATACCCGTAGTGCACCTTTATAGTCACCCAGTTACGTTGTGACGTTTGGCACACCCAAAGCACTCCTACGGTATCCGGGAGTTGCACGATCTCATGGTCTAAGGAAAAGATACTTTACATTGGAAAAGCTCTAGCAAACGAAACTACACGATCTTTTATGCTATGCTTAGGATTGGGTCTTGTCCATCACATCATTCTCCTAATGATGTGATCCCGTTATCAACGACATCCAATGTCCATGGTCAGGAAACCGTAACCATCTATTGATCAACGAGCTAGTCAACTAGAGGCTTACTAGGGACATGGTGTTGTCTATGTATCCACACATGTATCTGAGTTTCCTATCAATACAATTCTAGCATGGATAATAAACGATTATCATGAATAAGGAAATATAATAATAACCAATTTATTATTGCCTCTAGGGCATATTTCCAACAGTCTCCCACTTGCACTAGAGTCAATAATCTAGTTCACATCACCATGTGATTAACACTCACTGGTCACATCACCATGTGACCAACATCTAAAGATTTTACTAGAGTCAACAATCTAGTTCACATCACTATGTGATTATCACTCAATGTGTTCTGGTTTGGTCATGTTATGCTTGTGAGAGAGGTTATTAGTCAACGGGTCTAAACCTTTCAGAACCGTGTGCTTTACGAATATCTATGTCATCTTGTGGATGCTACCACGCGCTATTTGGAGCCATTTCAAATAATTGCTCTACTATACGAATCCGGTTTACTACTCAGAGTCATCCGGATTAGTGTCAAACTTCGCATCGACGTAACCCTTTACGACGAACTCCTTTCCACCTCCATAATTGAGAAAATTCCTTAATCCACTAGGTACTAAGGATAAGTTTGACCGCTGTCATGAGATCCTTTCCCGGATCACCATTGTACCCTCTTGACCAACTCATGGCAAGGCACACTACATGTGCGGTACACAACATAGCATACTATAGAGCCTACGTCTAAAGCATAGGGGACGACCTTCGTCCTTTCTCTATCTTCTGCTGTGGTCAGGTCTTGAGTCTCACTCAATACTCACACCTTGTAACACAGCCAAGAACTCCTTCTTTGCTGATCTATTTTGAACTCTTTCAAAATCATGTCAAGGTGTGCTGTCTTTTGAAAGTATCATCAGGCGTCTTGATCTATCTCTATGGATCTCGATGCCCAATATGTAAGCAGCTTTAACCCGGTCTTCCTTTGAACCTTTCAAACAACCCTTTATGCTTTCCAGAAATTTTACATCATTTCGGATCAACAATATTTCATTCACATATACTTATCAGAAATGTTGTAGCGCTCCCACTCACTTTATTGTAAATACAAGTTTCCAACAAACTTTGTATAAACCCAAAAACTTTGATCACTCCATCAAAGCGTATATTCTGACTCCGAGATGCTTGCTCTAATCCATGGAAGGATCACTGGAGCTAGCATACCTTTTAGCATCCTTAGGATCGACAAAACCTTTCTGATTGTATCACATACAACCTTTCCTTACGAAAACTGGTAAGGAAACTTGTTTTGACATCCATCTGCCAGATTTCATAAATGTAGCTAATGCTAACATGATTCCGACGGACCTAAGCATCGCTACGGATGAGAAAAACTCATCGTAGTCAGCTCCTTGAACTTGTGAAAATACTCTTTGCCACAAGTCGAGCTTCATAGATGGTAACATTACTGTCCATGTCCGTCTTCTTCTTAAAGATCCATTTATCTCAATGGCTTGCCGATCATCGGGCAAGTTCACCAAAGTCCATGCTTTGTTCTGATACATGGATTCTACCTCGGATTTCATGGCCTTGAGCCATTCGTCAGAATATGGGCCCACCATCGCTTCTCCATAGCTCGTAGGTTCATTGTTGTCTAGCAACATGACTTCCAAGACAGGATCACGCATTACTCTGAAGTAGTGCGCATCCTCGTCGTCCTACAAGGTTTGGTAGTGACTTGATCCGAAGTTTCATGATCACTATCATAAGCTTCCACTTCAATTGGTGTAGGTGCCACAGGAACAAGTTCCTGTGCCCTGCTACACACTAGTTGAAGCGACGGTTCAATAACCTTATCAAGTCTCCACCATCCTCCCACTCAATTCTTTCGAGACAAACTTTTCCTCGAGAAAGGACTCGTTTCTAGAAGCAATTACTTTTGCTTCCAGATCTGAAATAGGAGGTATACCCAACTGTTTTTGGGTATTCTATGAAGATGCATTTATCCGCTTTGGGTTCGAGCTTATCAGCCTGAAACTTTTTCACATAAGCATCGCAGCCCCAAACTTTTAAGAAACGACAACTTAGGTTTCTCTAAACGGTGTCGTCTCAACGGAATTGCGTGGTGCCCCTTTTAAAGTGAATGCGGTTGTCTCTAATGCCTAACCCATAAACGATAGTGGTAATTCGATAAGAGACATCATGGTATGCACCATATCCAATAGGGTGCAGTTATGATGTTCGGACACACCATCACACTATGGTGTTCCAGGCGGTATTAATTGTGAAACACTTTCCACAATGTCTTAATTGTGTGCCAAACTCGTAACTCAGATACTCATCTCTATGATCATATCACAGACATTTTATCCTCTTGTCACGACGATCTTCAACTTCACTCTGAAATTACTTGAACCTTTCAATAATTAAGACTTGTGTTTCATCAAGTAAATACACTCAGCATCTACTCAAATCATCTGTGAAGTAAGAACATAACGATATCCACTGCATGCCTCAGCACTCATTGGACTGTATACATCAAAATGTATTACTTCCAATAAGTTGCTCTCTCGTTCCATCTTACTGAAAACGAGGACTTTCAGTCATCTTGCCCATGTGGTATGATTTGCATGTCTCAAGTGATTCAAAATCAAGTGAGTCCAAACGATCCATCTGCATGGAGTTTCTTCATGCATATATACCAATAGACATGGTTCACATGTCTCAATCTTTTCAAAAACGAGTGAGTCCAAAGATCCATCTACATGGAGCTTCTTCATGCATTTTATCCTAATATG
The DNA here is from genome assembly GCF_018294505.1 of Triticum aestivum. NCBI lineage: Eukaryota > Viridiplantae > Streptophyta > Magnoliopsida > Poales > Poaceae > Triticum > Triticum aestivum. The sequence goes on from NC_057814.1 coordinate 183,725,717, forward strand.
ACTCAAATAGCAGTGCCACAAGTATGTGGTACTATCATTACTTTTGGCATGAACATGTGTATCACTACGATCGAGATTCATTTTAGGTGCAAGACCATTGAAGGTATTATTCAAATAAACAGAGTAACCGTTATTCTCCTTAAATGAATAACCGTATTGCGATAAACATAATCCAATCATGCTCAACGCAAACACCAAATCTCGATGGTAGAGGGAGCATGCGATGCTTGATCACATCAACCTTGGAAACACTTCCAACACACATCGTCATCTCACCTTTAGCTAGTCTCCATTTATTCCGCAGCTTTTATTTCGAGTTACTAACACTTAGCAACCGAACCGGTATCTAATACCCTGGTGCTGCTAGGAGTACTAGTAAAGTACACATTCATATAACGTATATCCAATATACTTCTGTCGACCTTGCCTGCCTTCTCATCTACCAAGTATCTAGGGTAGTACTGCTTCAGTGACCGTTCCTCTCATTACAGAAGCACTTAGTCTCGGGTTTGGGTTCAACCTTGGGATTCTTCACTAGAGCAGCAAACGACTTGCTGTTTCATGAAGTATCCCTTTTTGCCCTTGCCCTTCTTAAACTAGTGGTTTTTACTAACCATCAACAATTGATGCTCCTTCTTGATTTCTACTCTCGTGGTGTCAAACATCGCGAATAGCTCAAGGATCATCATAACTATCCTTGATATGTTATAGTTCATCACGAAGCTCTACTAGCTTGGTGGCAGTGACTATGGAGAACTATCACTATCTCATCTGGGAGATTAACTCCCACTCGATTCAAGCGATTGTGGCACTCAGACAATCTGAGCACATGCTCAACGATTGAGCTTTTCTCCCTTAGTTTGCAGGCTTAAGAAACTTGTCAGAGGTCTCATACCTCTTGACGTGGGCACTAGTCTGAAATCCCAATTTCAGTCTTCGGAACATCTCACATGTTCTGCGACGTTTCAAAAACGTCTTTGGTGCCACAATTCTAAACCGCACTGAACTATCACGTAGTCATCAAAACGTGTATGTCAGATGTTTCGTAACATCTACAGACGACGCTGAGGTTCAGCACACCGAGCGGTGCATTAAGGACATAAGCCTTCTGTGCAGCAATGAGGACAATCCTCAGTTTACGGACCCAGTCCGCATAATTGCTACTACCAACTTCAACTAAATTTTCTCTAGGAACATATCTTAACCAGTAGAACTAAAGCGCAAGCTATGACATAATTTGCAAATACCTTTTTGACTATGTTCATGATAATGAAGTTCATCTGATTATGAACTCCCACTCAGATAGACATCCCTCTAGTCATCTAAGTGAAACATGATCCGAGTTTAACTAGGCCGTGTCCGATCATCACGTGAGACGGACTAGTCAAGATCGGTGAACATCTCCATGTTGATTGTATCTTCTATACGACTCATGCTCGACCTTTCGGTCCTCCGTGTTCCGAGGCCATGTCTGTACATGCTAGGCTCGTCAAGTCAACCTAAGTGTATTGCGTGTGTTCCGAGGCCATGTCTGTACATGCTAGGCTCGTCAACACCCGTTGTATTCGAACGTTAGAATCTATCACACCCGATCATCACGTGGTGCTTCGAAACAACGAACCTTCGCAACGTTGCACAGTTAGGGTGAACACTTTCTTGAAATATAAGGGATCATCTTACTTACTACCGTCGTTCTAAGCAAATAAGATGCAAAAACATGATAAACATCACATGCAATCAAATAGTGACATGATATGGCCAATATCATCATGCTCCTTTGATCTCCATCTTCGGGGCACCATGATCATCTTCGTCACCGGCATGACACCATGATCTCCATCATCATGATCTCCATCATTGTGTCTTCATGAAGTCGTCACGCCAACGATTACTTCTACTTCTATGGATAACGCGTTTAGCAACAAAGTAAAGTAATTTACATGGCGTTATTCAATGACACGCAGGTCATGCAAAATAATAAAGACAACTCCTATGGCTCCTGCCGGTTGTCATACTCATCGACATGCAAGTCGTGATTCCTATTACAAGAATATGATCAATCTCATACATCACATATATCATTCATCACATCTTCTGGCCATATCACATCACATCGCACTTGCTGCAAAAAACAAGTTAGACGTCCTCTAATTGTTGTTGCAAGTTTTTACGTGGTTTGTAGGTTTCTATCAAGAAAGTTTTCTTACCTACGTATGACCACAACGTGATTTGCCAATTTCTATTTACCCTTCATAAGGACCCTTTTCATCGAATCCATTCCGACTAAAGTAGGAGAGACAGACACCCGCTAGCCACCTTATGCATCTAGTGCATGTCAGTCGGTGGAACCTGTCTCAAGTAAGCGTACGTGTAAGGTCGGTCCGGGCCGCTTCATCCTACAATGCCGCCGAAACAAGAAACGACTAGTAGCGGCAAGAAGAATTGGCAAACTCAACGCCCACAACTGCTTTGTGTTCTACTCGTGCATAGTAACTACGCATAGACCTGGCTCATGATGCCACTGTTGGGAATCGTAGCATAATTTAAAATTTTCCTACGCTCACCAAGATGCATCTATGGAGTCTACTAGCAACGAGGGGAAAGGAGTGCATCTACATACCCTTGTAGATCGCGAGCGGAAGCGTTCCAATGAACGTGGATGACGGAGTCGTACTCGCCGTGATCCAAATCACCGATGACCGAGTGCCGAACGGACGGCACCTCCGCGTTCAACACACGTACGGTGCAGCGACGTCTCCTCCTTCTTGATCCAGCAAGGGGGGAGGAGAGGTTGATGGAGATCCAGCAGCACGACGGCGTGGTGGTGGATGTAGCGGGTCTCCGGCAGGGCTTCGCCAAGCTTCTGCGAGAGAGAGAGAGGTGTTGCAGGGGAGGAGGGAGGCGCCCAAGGCTGTAGATTCCTGCCCTCCCTCCCCCCTTTATATAGGCCCCCTTGGGAGGGGGGGCCGGCCAAAACCCATCTAGGGTTGGGGGGGCGGCGGCCAAGGGGTGGAAAGGGGTGCCTTGCCCCCCAAGGCAAGGGGAAAGTCCCCCCACCCTAGGGTTCCCAACCCTAGGCGCATGGGGGGAGGCCCAAGGGGGGCGCCCAGCCCACTAGGGGCTGGTTCCCTTCCACTTTCAGCCCATGGGGCCCTCCGGGATAGGTGGCCCCACCCGGTGGACCCCCGGGACCCTTCCGGTGGTCCCGGTACAATACCGGTGACCCCCGAAACTTTCCCGGTGGCCGAAACTTGACTTCCTATATATAATTCTTCACCTCCGGACCATTCCGGAACTTCTCGTGACGTCCGGGATCTCATCCGGGACTCCGAAAAACTTTCGGGTTTCCGCATACATATATCTCTACAACCCTAGCGTCACCGAACCTTAAGTGTGTAGACCCTACGGGTTCGGGAGACATGCAGACATGACCGAGACGCCTCTCCGGTCAATAACCAACAGCGGGATCTGGATACCCATGTTGGCTCCCACATGTTCCACGATGATCTCATCGGATGAACCACGGTGTCGAGGATTCAATCAATCCCGTATGCAATTCCCTTTGTCAAACGGTATGTTACTTGCCCGAGATTCGATCGTCGGTATCCCAATACCTTGTTCAATCTCGTTACCGGCAAGTCTCTTTACTCGTACCGCAATGCATGATCCCGTGACTAACGCCTTAGTCACATTGAGCTCATTATGATGATGCATTACCGAGTGGGCCCAGAGATACCTCTCCATCACACGGAGTGACAAATCCCAGTCTCGATCCGTGCCAACCCAACAGACACTTTCGGAGATACCCGTAGTGCACCTTTATAGTCACCCAGTTACGTTGTGACGTTTGGCACACCCAAAGCACTACTACGGTATCCGGGAGTTGCACGATCTCATGGTCTAAGGAAAAGATACTTGACATTGGAAAAGCTCTAGCAAACGAAACTACACGATCTTTTATGCTATGCTTAGGATTGGGTCTTGTCCATCACATCATTCTCCTAATGATGTGATCCCGTTATCAACGACATCCAATGTCCATGGTCAGGAAACCGTAACCATCTATTGATCAACGAGCTAGTCAACTAGAGGCTTACTAGGGACATGGTGTTGTCTATGTATCCACACATGTATCTGAGTTTCCTATCAATACAATTCTAGCATGGATAATAAACGATTATCATGAATAAGGAAATATAATAATAACCAATTTATTATTGCCTCTAGGGCATATTTCCAACATCCTTTCCCCTCTCGGTTGCTGCATCAAAGCGGACACCGCTGTTTTGGTTGGTGCTCTTTTGATCTTGGGCGATCGTGTAAAATGTATTCCCATTTATCTCGTATCCTTTGTAAATCAATACAGTCGAAGATGGTCCCTGGACAACGAGTACAACTCATCACAAACAGTGGTGTCACCTCTGAGACGTGTTTCCAACCAACTGCTGAAAGTCCTGATGTGTTCACATGTAATCCAGTCGTCACACTGCTCCGAGTGTTTGGAGCGCAGACTGTTCTTTTGTTCATCGACATACGGGGTCACCAAGGTAGAGTTCTGTAGAACTGTGTAGTGTGCTTGAGACCAAGAATATCCGTCCCTGCATATTATTGAGTCCCCTCCAAGCGTCCCTTTTCCAGTCAGTCTCCCCTCATACCGCGATTTAGGGAGACCTATCTTCTTAAGGCCAGGAATGAAGTCAACACAAAACCCAATGACATCCTCTGTTTGATGGCCCATGGAGATGCTTCCTTCTGGCCTAGCGCGGTTACGGACATATTTCTTTAGGACTCCCATGAACCTCTCAAAGGGGAACATATTGTGTAGAAATACAGGCCCCAGAATGACAATCTCGTCGACTAGATGAACTAGGACGTGCATCATGATATTGAAGAAGGATGGTGGGAACACCAGCTCGAAACTGACAAGACATTGCGCCACATCACTCCTTAGCCTTGGTATGATTTCTGGATCGATCACCTTCTGAGAGATTGCATTGAGGAATGCACATAGCTTCACAATGGCTAATCGGAAGTTTTCCGGTAGAAGCCCCCTCAATGCAACCGGAAGCAGTTGCGTCATAATCACGTGGCAGTCATGGGACTTTAGGTTCTGGAACTTTTTCTCTGGCATATTTATTATTCCCTTTATATTCGGCGAGAAGCCAGTCGGGACCTTCATACTGAGCAGGCATTCAAAGAAGATTTCTTTCTCTTCTTTCGTAAGAGCATAGCTGGCAGGACCTTCATACTGCTTCGGAGGCATGCCGTCTTTTTCGTGCGGAACGTTGCAGGTCCTCCCGTGCCTCAGGTGTATCTTTTGTCTTCCCATACACGCCCAAGAAGCCTAGCAGGTTCACGCAAAGGTTCTTCGTCATGTGCATCACGTCGATTGAAGAGCGGACCTCTAGCTCTTTCCAGTAGGGTAGGTCCCAAAATATAGATTTCTTCTTCCACATGGGTGCGTGTCCCTCAGCGTCATTCGGAACAGCTAGTCCGCCGGGACCCTTTCCAAAGATTACGTGTAAATCATTGACCATAGCAAGTACGTGATCACCGGTACGCATGGCGGGCTTCTTCCGGTGATCTGCCTCGCCTTTGAAATGCTTGCCTTTCTTTCGACATTGATGGTTGGTCGGAATAAATCGACGATGGCCCAGGTACACATTCTTCCTGCATTTGTCCAGGTATATACTTTCAGTGTCATCTAAACAGTGCGTGCATGCATGGTATCCCTTGTTTGTCTGTCCTGAAAGGTTACTGAGAGCGGGCCAATCGTTGATGGTTACAAACAGCAACGCGTGCAGGTTAAATTCCTCCTGTTTGTGCTCATCCCACGTACGTACACCGTTTCCATTCCACAGCTGTAAAAGTTCTTCAACTAATGGCCTTAGGTACACATCAATGTCGTTGCCGGGTTGCTTAGGGCCTTGGCTGAGAACTGGCATCAAAATGAACTTCCGCTTCATGCACATCCAAGGAGGAAGGTTATACATACATAGAGTCACGGGCCAGGTGTTGTGATTGCTGCTCTGCTCCCCGAAAGGATTAATGCCATCCGCGCTTAAACCAAACCATACGTTCCTTGGGCCTGCTGCAAACTCAGCCCAGTACTTTCTCTCGATTTTTCTCCACTGCGATCCGTCAGCGGGTGCTCTCAACTTCCCGTCTTTCTTACGGTCCTCACTGTGCCATCGCATCAACTTGGTATGCTCTTCGTTTCTGAACAGACGTTTCAACCGTGGTATTATAGGAGCATACCACATCACCTTTGCAGGAACCCTCTTCCTGGGGGGGGCTCGCCGTCAACATCACCAGGGTCATCTTGTCTGATCTTATACCGCAATGCACCGCATACCGGGCATGCGTTCAGATCCTTGTACGCACCGCGGTAGAGGATGCAGTCATTAGGGCATGCATGTATCTTCTGCACCTCCAATCCTAGAGGGCATACGACCTTCTTTGCTGCGTATGTACTATCGGGCAATTCGTTATCCTTTCACTACTGGAATCAGCTAATTTGCCATCTGCCAGCTCTTTGCCGTCTGCTAGCTGACGGCAAAGAAGCTCTTTGCCATCAGCTACCCAAAAGTAGACGGCAAAGAAATGGCAGACGACAAAATAGGTCTTTGCCATCTGCCAGCTCTTTGCCGTCAGCCAGCAGACGGCAAAGAATCTTTGCCGTCCGCTGGCTGACGGCAAAGAGAGAGGTGGCCCCCACCCCCCTGCCCGTTTAGGAAAACTTAACGCCCCACCTCTTTGCCGTCTGCTAGCAGACGGCAAAGAGACATAAAGGCGGACGGCAAAGAGCAGACTAACTAATGGCCCCCACCCCCCCGCCCGTTACTCTCTCTTCTCTCCC
>NC_057814.1:184049208-184051735 GCF_018294505.1 Triticum aestivum
GCGGTGACACGTGGCGGCGGCGCGGAGGTGGACGCGTCCGGCTCCGCCCGGACGTTCCGGCAGCGGAGTGGGACGAGGGCTAGGGTTAGACTGCGTTCGTATTTCGGGGGAGATGCTCTTTTATAGCTAGAGGGAGCTAGGAGGCTCCAAAAGAGGTGCGGTTTTCGCCCACACGATCGTGATCGAACGACCTAGAGCATGGAAGAGAGTTTGGTGGGTTTTGGGCTGGTTTTTAGGGGGGTTTTGCTGGACACTCAAATGGACATTGCGGATGCCCGGTTAACCGTTGGAGTACCAAACGACCTCCAAATGAAACGAAACTTGACCGGTGGTCTCCGGGTGGTGTAATAAGGCCACTTGACAAGCCTCGGTCTATTCCGAGAAAGTTTGACACCTGCACACGAAAGAAAACGAAAGGGGTGCACCGGGGGAGATAGGAGCGCCGGATTGCAAAACGGACAACGGGGAAAATGTTCGGATGCAAGAGACGAACACGTATGCAAATGCAATGCACATGAGGACATGATATGAAATGCATGACATGACAAAATGCAAAATGAAAGACAAAAACCCGACCATGGAGGGAATATCATAGCACATAGCCGAAAATGGCAAGAGTCGGAGTTACAAATATGGCAAGTTACATGCGGGGTGTTACAACACTCCACCACTACGAGAGGATCTCGTCCCGAGATCTAGGACTGAAAGAACTCCGGATATTCAGAACGGAGGTGGTCCTCGCATTCCCAGGTGGCTTCCCGGTCGGAATGGTGTGACCACTTCACTTTCAGGAATTTGATTGACTTGTTGCGAGTCTTGCGCTCAGTTTCCTCAAGAATAGCAACGGGGTGCTCATGATAAGACAAATCTTCTTGGAGGTCAATCTCTTCGAAGTTGATAGTGCGCTTAGGCGCCTTGAAGCACTTGCGGAGCTGTGACACGTGGAACACATCGTGCACGTTCGCGAAGTTGGAAGGAAGCTCAAGTTGATAGGCGAGGTCGCCTCTTTTGCCAATGCTCTTGAAAGGACCCACGTCTCTAGGGCAAGCTTCCCTTTGATACCGAATCGACGAGTGCCTTTCATTGGAGAGACGCGGAGGTAGACATGGTCTCCGATCTCGAAAGCCACATCACGGTGCTTATTATCATAGTAACTCTTCTGGCGCGATTGCGCGGCTTTGAGATTATCACGGATGACTTTACACATTTCTTCAGCTTCAGTGATTAAGTCATTGCCAAGAAGTTGGCGTTCACCAGTCTCTGACCAATTGAGAGGAGTACGGCACTTTCTGCCATAGAGAATCTCGAATGGGGCCTTGCCCGAACTTGCTTGGAAACTGTTGTTGTAGGAGAATTCGGCATATGGAAGACAATCTTCCCATTTCATGCGAAAGGAAATGACACAAGCCCTGAGCATATCTTCAAGAATTTGATTGACTCTTCTCTCCTCAAATTTCACTAAATTTTTTTTTAGGATCATGCGGGTATCTTGGAATCGTTCCGATGGTTTAGTGATGAGAACATTGTTCTTGGTGCCTCCTGTCATTTAGGGGTTGTGGCAGTGTCCCGGGGAGTTGAGCTCCGAGGTGTTGTCGTCACAATTTTATCGTTGCAGTTCTGGAATACCTGAGTTTCGCCAACATCGAAATCTCTTTTATGCAGTTGTTGGTGAGATCACCTCGATGCCACCCAGTACTGGGGCGGGAGTTCGGGAGTATTGCCATAATTTGTATAACGGATGTTTTTCGAAGGTTGAGGTAAACGATTTCCGAAGGTTTCTTGGTGATGTGTTGACGGATGGATACAGCTGGATCTAGGGATTGTTAGTTTGGGTGATATATTTTGTGTCCCCTGTATCCCCTACACCAGATTGCATAACCAGAAAGTTTCGGGAGTTTATAAGTGGGAATTCTAGTAGCCTTAGGATATCTTTCCGACAGACGCATGATATGAGATTGGGGTTCGACGTCTAGTGGTCCGCCTGTACACGGTTGGTTTTACAGTGGTCTCTGATACCAACTTGTAACGCCCATGATGCGGCTATATCTCCCACGTGTCGAGGCACGACTTAGAGGCATAACCGCATAGTGGTTTTGTCGCAAGATGGGTCAAAACTTCTACGTCAGGAGACCTCACCAGAGCGACGAAGGGACTGAGGAGTAAAAAGAATCCTACTCTCCGATATATATAATCCTAAGACTCAAAACATTTTTGTTCTAGACTCAACGCCAGCGATTTGATCAAGCAGGGAGCTCCTAAGTCGGGGATGGCTGTGATACCAACTAGTAACGCCCATGATGCGGCTATATCTCCCACGTGTCGAGGCACGACTGAGAGGCATAACCGCATAGTGGTTTTGTCGCAAGAAGGGTCATCTTCACACAATCCCATGTAATGAACAAGAATGGAATAAAGAGTTGGCTTACAAACGCCACTTCACACAATACATAAATATTATTCATACATCATCCAAAATACAAACATATAGACCGACTACGGTCAAAATCCAGATGAAAATAAGACAACC
>NC_057814.1:184051745-184052827 GCF_018294505.1 Triticum aestivum
CACCCCAACATAGCAACAAAGCATATCGCAGTAATCTACAGGAGATGCTTGACAAAAGATGAACACTGAGCTACGGCTAGATCACAACATAACAAGCTCAAACAAGCATGGCAAAAGTGCAAAAGATAACAGGATCACAGACTTGGAGAAAAACTGGACATGGCAGAAAACAGCATCAGGTAGCAATATTCAGAGCACGAAATCAACATGCTACAGGAAATTAACATGGCAAAACAAGGCATGTCAGTGTTATACTAAATGCATATGACAAAAGTCCCTTACTGACCATAAGCCAAAAATGACCAGAAGATATGATGGCAAGCATGTAAACATAGCAAGTTCCGTTATCAGGTTTCAGACTTGGCAGCAAACAGAGCATGGCAGAAATAACAATATGTAGGCCTCTTTGTGAGCTTGATGCACTCACTACATAGCACCGCATGACAAACCAGGCACACCTACAGCAAGATGGCATGTTTATGAAGCTATACATGGCAAGAACAATTGCATAGCATGTATGGATCAATTACAATAAGCTTGGCAAAAATGCATGTCATGTTAAAAATCTGCTAGAAATATTTTATAGCAAAAGTAGAGCAAGATTGAGTCATGCTATGGCACTTAATAATTGCAAACAAGGGCAAGAATGGATCAATTACAACTATAGCTACAAAACATCCTTAAGGAACATCTCCAAAATATGCATGGATCTCTCTGTAGCATCAAGTTTACATGGCAACAAAATAACAGCAGACAAAGACTTAAGAGATCACAAAGTCCCTGAAATCAGAAACATTACGGAGCCTACTTTGAATGCTTGTGCTAGTCACCACAGAGATCACAAAAATACATGGCATACACCCTTGGAAATACGGCATGACATACAACAAATCACGTGTAGAGCTCATGCCCATAAGATGCACAGATTAAATGATACAAAAATGACAAATCTCCAAGTTCTGATAAGAACCAGCAGATAACAGCAACTAGCCCTCTTCCAACAGAGATTTGGGTATCAAAATGACCTCTAATGAACATGGTGCAATTGAACGAAATGTAGAGCATCACGAGACGAATAATTT
>NC_057814.1:184052837-184056185 GCF_018294505.1 Triticum aestivum
GATGCGGCTATATCTCCCACGTGTCGAGGCACGACTTAGAGGCATAACCGCATAGTGGTTTTGTCGCAAGATGGGTCAAAACTTCTACGTCAGGAGACCTCACCAGAGCGACGAAGGGACTGAGGAGTAAAAAGAATCCTACTCTCCGATATATATAATCCTAAGACTCAAAACATTTTTGTTCTAGACTCAACGCCAGCGATTTGATCAAGCAGGGAGCTCCTAAGTCGGGGATGGCTGTGATACCAACTAGTAACGCCCATGATGCGGCTATATCTCCCACGTGTCGAGGCACGACTGAGAGGCATAACCGCATAGTGGTTTTGTCGCAAGAAGGGTCATCTTCACACAATCCCATGTAATGAACAAGAATGGAATAAAGAGTTGGCTTACAAACGCCACTTCACACAATACATAAATATTATTCATACATCATCCAAAATACAAACATATAGACCGACTACGGTCAAAATCCAGATGAAAATAAGACAACCTCAAATGCTAGATCCCCGATCGTCCCAACTGGGCTCCACTACTGATCAGCAGGAAAAGACACATAGTAACGACCACGTTCCTCGTCGAACTCCCACTTGAGATCGACCCCATCATCTGCACTGGCATCGTCGGCACCTGCAACTGTTTTGGTAGAATCTGTGAGTCACGGGGACTCAACAATCTCACACCCGCGAGATCAAGACTATTTAAGCTTATAGGAAAGGAAGGTGTAATGAGGTGGAGCTGCAGCGGCAATGAGCATATATGGTGGCTAACTTGCGCAAATGAGAGCGAGAAGAGAAGCAACGGAACGGTCGTCATCTAGCAATGACCAAGAAGTGATCCTGAACTCCTACTTACGTCAAACATAACTCAGACCGTGTTCACTTCCCGGGCTCCGCCGAGAAGAGACCATCACGGCTACACACGCAGTTGATGTATTTTAATTGGGTCAAGTGACAAGTTCTCTACAACCGGACATTAACAAATTCCCATCTGCCTCATAACCGCGGGCACGGCTTAGAAAGATATTACCCTGCAGGGGTGTCCCAACTTAGCCCATCATAAGCTCTCACGGTCAACGAAGGATAAACCTTCTCCCGGAAAGACCCGATCAGTCTCGGAATCCCGGTTTACAAGACATTTCGACAATGGTAAAACAAGACCAGCAAAGCCACCCGAATGTGCCGAGAAATCCCGATAGGAGCTGCACATATCTCGTTCTCAGGCACACCGGATGGGCAAGACGTCGGGTTGGCATAGACCCTGGTTGCCCAGGGGCGCCGGACATCGCCCAGTTTGGGCCAGCACTTGAAGGAGCACTGGTCCGGGGGTTTAAAATAAGATGACCCTCGGGCTCACGAAAACCCGGGGGAAAAGGCTTAGGTGGCAAATGGTAAAACCAAGGTTGGGCCTTGCTGGAGGAGTTCTATTCAAGGCGAACTGTCAAGGGGGTCCCATAAATCACCCGACCGCGTAAGGAACGCAAACTCAAGGAATATAATCCCGGTATATCAGTAACTAGGGCGGCAAGAGTGGAACAAAACACCAGGCATAAGGCCGAGCCTTCCACCCTTTACCAAATATATAGATGCATTAATTAAATGAGAGATATTGTGATATCCCAACATATCCATGTTCCGACATGGAACAAACTTCAACTTCACCTGCAACTAGCAACGCTATCAGAGGGGCTGAGCAAAAGCGGTAAATTAGCCAAACAACGGTTTGCTAGGAAAGGATGGTTAGAGGCTGACATGGCAATATGGGAGGCATGATATAGCATGTGATAGGTAGCGGAGCATGGCAATAGAGCGAACAACTAGCAAAGCAAAGATAGAAGTGATTTCGAGGGGTGGTCATCTTGCCTGCAAGGTTCTCAGAGTTGTCGAAAGCTTGATCCTCGTAAGCATACTCAACAGGTTCCTCGTGCACGAACTCGTCTCCCGGCTCTACCCAAGACAAGAACACAAACAATTGGAACCACAATCAACCACGAGAAATGCACAAGCAACATGATGCAAAACATGTATGGTATGCAAGATATAATATGCGATGCATATGCGTGCTCCGGAAGGAAAATGATGAACAAGGCAGTAACTTGGCAAACCAAGCATGCCACTGGAAAGATGAGATGATTTCGGTTGAAATCGATATAAAAATCACCGGAAACGGATGCACGGTTTGCAAATGGCAAGCAAAACAAGGATGACACGAATCTGCGATTAACAGTATGATAGCACTTAAAATGTAACAAGTAACAATGCTACAGCACCCCAACATAGCAACAAAGCATATCGCAGTAATCTACAGGAGATGCTTGACAAAAGATGAACACTGAGCTACGGCTAGATCACAACATAACAAGCTCAAACAAGCATGGCAAAAGTGCAAAAGATAACAGGATCACAGACTTGGAGAAAAACTGGACATGGCAGAAAACAGCATCAGGTAGCAATATTCAGAGCACGAAATCAACATGCTACAGGAAATTAACATGGCAAAACAAGGCATGTCAGTGTTATACTAAATGCATATGACAAAAGTCCCTTACTGACCATAAGCCAAAAATGACCAGAAGATATGATGGCAAGCATGTAAACATAGCAAGTTCCGTTATCAGGTTTCAGACTTGGCAGCAAACAGAGCATGGCAGAAATAACAATATGTAGGCCTCTTTGTGAGCTTGATGCACTCACTACATAGCACCGCATGACAAACCAGGCACACCTACAGCAAGATGGCATGTTTATGAAGCTATACATGGCAAGAACAATTGCATAGCATGTATGGATCAATTACAATAAGCTTGGCAAAAATGCATGTCATGTTAAAAATCTGCTAGAAATATTTTATAGCAAAAGTAGAGCAAGATTGAGTCATGCTATGGCACTTAATAATTGCAAACAAGGGCAAGAATGGATCAATTACAACTATAGCTACAAAACATCCTTAAGGAACATCTCCAAAATATGCATGGATCTCTCTGTAGCATCAAGTTTACATGGCAACAAAATAACAGCAGACAAAGACTTAAGAGATCACAAAGTCCCTGAAATCAGAAACATTACGGAGCCTACTTTGAATGCTTGTGCTAGTCACCACAGAGATCACAAAAATACATGGCATACACCCTTGGAAATACGGCATGACATACAACAAATCACGTGTAGAGCTCATGCCCATAAGATGCACAGATTAAATGATACAAAAATGACAAATCTCCAAGTTCTGATAAGAACCAGCAGATAACAGCAACTAGCCCTCTTCCAACAGAGATTTGGGTATCAAAATGACCTCTAATGAACATGGTGCAATTGAACGAAATGTAGAGCATCACGAGACGAATAATTT
>NC_057814.1:184056663-184061226 GCF_018294505.1 Triticum aestivum
CACGTGGCGGCGGCGCGGAGGTGGACGCGTCCGGCTCCGCCCGGACGTTCCGGCAGCGGAGGGGGACGAGGGCTAGGGTTAGACTGCGTTCGTATTTCGGGGGAGATGCTCTTTTATATCTAGAGGGAGCTAGGAGGCTCCAAAAGAGGTGCGGTTTTCGCCCACACGATCGTGATCGAACGACCTAGAGCATGGAAGAGAGTTTGGTGGGTTTTGGGCTGGTTTTTAGGGGGGTTTTGCTGGACACTCAAATGGACATTGCGGATGCCTGGTTAACCGTTGGAGTACCAAACGACCTCCAAATGAAACGAAACTTGACCGGTGGTCTCCGGGTGGTGTAATAAGGCCACTTGACAAGCCTCGGTCTATTCCGAGAAAGTTTGACACCTGCACACGAAAGAAAACGAAAGGGGTGCACCGGGGGAGATAGGAGCGCCGGATTGCAAAACGGACAACGGGGAAAATGTTCGGATGCAAGAGACGAACACGTATGCAAATGCAATGCACATGATGACATGATATGAAATGCATGACATGACAAAATGCAAAATGAAAGACAAAAACCCGACCATGGAGGGAATATCATAGCACATAGCCGAAAATGGCAAGAGTCGGAGTTACAAATATGGCAAGTTACATGCGGGGTGTTACAACACTCCACCACTACGAGAGGATCTCGTCCCGAGATCTAGGACTGAAAGAACTCCGGATATTCAGAACGGAGGTGGTCCTCGCATTCCCAGGTGGCTTCCCGGTCGGAATGGTGTGACCACTTCACTTTCAGGAATTTGATTGACTTGTTGCGAGTCTTGCGCTCAGTTTCCTCAAGAATAGCAACGGGGTGCTCATGATAAGACAAATCTTCTTGGAGGTCAATCTCTTCGAAGTTGATAGTGCGCTTAGGCGCCTTGAAGCACTTGCGGAGCTGTGACACGTGGAACACATCGTGCACGTTCGCGAAGTTGGAAGGAAGCTCAAGTTGATAGGCGAGGTCGCCTCTTTTGCCAATGCTCTTGAAAGGACCCACGTCTCTAGGGCAAGCTTCCCTTTGATACCGAATCGACGAGTGCCTTTCATTGGAGAGACGCGGAGGTAGACATGGTCTCCGATCTCGAAAGCCACATCACGGTGCTTATTATCATAGTAACTCTTCTGGCGCGATTGCGCGGCTTTGAGATTATCACGGATGACTTTACACATTTCTTCAGCTTCAGTGATTAAGTCATTGCCAAGAAGTTGGCGTTCACCAGTCTCTGACCAATTGAGAGGAGTACGGCACTTTCTGCCATAGAGAATCTCGAATGGGGCCTTGCCCGAACTTGCTTGGAAACTGTTGTTGTAGGAGAATTCGGCATATGGAAGACAATCTTCCCATTTCATGCGAAAGGAAATGACACAAGCCCTGAGCATATCTTCAAGAATTTGATTGACTCTTCTCTCCTCAAATTTCACTAAATTTTTTTTTAGGATCACGCGGGTATCTTGGAATCGTTCCGATGGTTTAGTGATGAGAACATTGTTCTTGGTGCCTCCTGTCATTTAGGGGTTGTGGCAGTGTCCCGGGGAGTTGAGCTCCGAGGTGTTGTCGTCACAATTTTATCGGTGCAGTTCTGGAATACCTGAGTTTCGCCAACATCGAAATCTCTTTTATGCAGTTGTTGGTGAGATCACCTCGATGCCACCCAGTACTGGGGCGGGAGTTCGGGAGTATTGCCATAATTTGTATAACGGATGTTTTTCGAAGGTTGAGGTAAACGATTTCCGAAGGTTTCTTGGTGATGTGTTGACGGATGGATACAGCTGGATCTAGGGATTGTTAGTTTGGGTGATATATTTTGTGTCCCCTGTATCCCCTACACCAGATTGCATAACCAGAAAGTTTCGGGAGTTTATAAGTGGGAATTCTAGTAGCCTTAGGATATCTTTCCGACAGACGCATGATATGAGATTGGGGTTCGACGTCTAGTGGTCCGCCTGTACACGGTTGGTTTTACAGTGGTCTCTGATACCAACTTGTAACGCCCACGATGCGGCTATATCTCCCACGTGTCGAGGCACGACTTAGAGGCATAACCGCATAGTGGTTTTGTCGCAAGATGGGTCAAAACTTCTACGTCAGGAGACCTCACCAGAGCGACGAAGGGACTGAGGAGTAAAAAGAATCCTACTCTCCGATATATATAATCCTAAGACTCAAAACATTTTTGTTCTAGACTCAACGCCAGCGATTTGATCAAGCAGGGAGCTCCTAAGTCGGGGATGGCTGTGATACCAACTAGTAACGCCCATGATGCGGCTATATCTCCCACGTGTCGAGGCACGACTGAGAGGCATAACCGCATAGTGGTTTTGTCGCAAGAAGGGTCATCTTCACACAATCCCATGTAATGAACAAGAATGGAATAAAGAGTTGGCTTACAAACGCCACTTCACACAATACATAAATATTATTCATACATCATCCAAAATACAAACATATAGACCGACTACGGTCAAAATCCAGATGAAAATAAGACAACCCCAAATGCTAGATCCCCGATCGTCCCAACTGGGCTCCACTACTGATCAGCAGGAAAAGACACATAGTAACGACCACGTTCCTCGTCGAACTCCCACTTGAGATCGACCCCATCATCTGCACTGGCATCATCGGCACCTGCAACTGTTTTGGTAGAATCTGTGAGTCACGGGGACTCAACAATCTCACACCCGCGAGATCAAGACTATTTAAGCTTATAGGAAAGGAAGGTGTAATGAGGTGGAGCTGCAGCGGCAATGAGCATATATGGTGGCTAACTTGCGCAAATGAGAGCGAGAGAAGCAACGGAACGGTCGTCATCTAGCAATGACCAAGAAGTGATCCTGAACTCCTACTTACGTCAAACATAACTCAGACCGTGTTCACTTCCCGGACTCCTTCGAGAAGAGACCATCACGGCTACACACGCAGTTGATGTATTTTAATTGGGTCAAGTGACAAGTTCTCTACAACCGGACATTAACAAATTCCTATCTGCCTCATAACCGCGGGCACGGCTTAGAAAGATATTACCCAGCAGGGGTGTCCCAACTTAGCCCATCATAAGCTCTCACGGTCAACGAAGGATAAACCTTCTCCCGGAAAGACCCGATCAGTCTCGGAATCCCGGTTTACAAGACATTTCGACAATGGTAAAACAAGACCAGCAAAGCCACCCGAATGTGCCGACAAATCCCGATAGGAGCTGCACATATCTCGTTCTCAGGGCACACCGGATGGGCAAGACGTCGGGTTGGCATAGACCCTGGTTGCCCAGGGGGCGCCGGACATCGCCTAGTTTGGGCCAGCACTCGAAGGAGCACTGGTCCGGGGGTTTAAAATAAGATGACCCTCGGGCTCGCGAAAACCCGGGGGAAAAGGCTTAGGTGGCAAATGGTAAAACCAAGGTTGGACCTTGCTGGAGGAGTTCTATTCAAGGCGAACTGTCAAGGGGGTCCCATAAATCACCCGACCGCGTAAGGAACGCAAACTCAAGGAATATAATCCCGGTATATCAGTAACTAGGGCGGCAAGAGTGGAACAAAACACCAGGCATAAGGCCGAGCCTTCCACCCTTTACCAAATATATGGATGCATTAATTAAATAAGAGATATTGTGATATCCCAACATATCCATGTTCCGACATGGAACAAACTTCAACTTCACCTGCAACTAGCAACGCATGTATGGATCAACTACAATAAGCTTGGCAAAAATGCATGTCATGTTTAGAATCTGCCAGAAATATTATATAGCAAAAGTAGAGCAAGATTGAGTCATGCTATGGCACTCCATAATTGCAAACAAGGGCAGGAATGGATCAATTACAACTATAGCTACAAAACATTCTTACTGAACATCTCCAAAATATGCATGGATCTCTCTGTAGCATCAAGTTTACATGGCAACAAAATAACAGCAGACAAAGACTATCACTAAGTCCCTGAAATCAGAAACATTACGGAGCCTACTTTGCATGCTTGTGCTAGTCACCACAGAGATCACAAAAATACATGGCATACATCCTTCGAATATGGCATGGCATACAACAAAACACATGTAGAGCTCATGCCCATAAGATGCACAGATTAAATGATACAAAAATGACAAATCTCCAAGTTCTGATAAGAACCAGCAGATAACAGCAACTAGCCCTCTTCCAACAGAGATTTTGGCATCAAGATGACCTCTAATGAACATGGTGCAATTGAACGAAATGTAGAGCATCATGAGACGAATAATTTGACATATTACACGCGCGAATCGGAGCTACATGCGAGGGGTTATGCAACGATGATCAGAGGCATATGTTGTAAAATCTCAAGACTTAGAAAATATTTGGGGGGTTTCGGGAAAAGTCAACTACCCCTGTCCAGATCCAATTGGGGCTGAACCTCGAGCTCGCCGTGGCCGGAGCTGGCGACCGGAGCGGAGGCGAGGAGGGCGAGGGGGCCGACGGGCGCGGGGAAGAGGCGGCGCCGGCGTAGGCGGTGCGGGGCCGGCGACGAGGAAGCGTGGACGGCGGCGAGTGGCGGCGGAGCAC
>NC_057814.1:184061619-184084440 GCF_018294505.1 Triticum aestivum
GGCCGCGGCGGCGGACAAGACCGGCGGCGACACGTGGTGGCGGCGCGGAGGTGGACGCGTCCGGCTCCGCCCGGACGTGTCCGGCGGCGGAGCGGGACAAGGGCTAGGGTTAGACTGTGTTCGTATTTCGGGGGAGATGCTCTTTTATAGCTAGAGGGAGCTAGGGGCTCCAAAAGAGGTGCGGTTTTCGCCCACACGATCGTGATCGAACGACCTAGAGCATGGAAGAGAGTTTGTCGGGTTTTGGGCTGGTTTTTAGGGGGGGTTTTGCTGGACACTCAAATGGACATTGCGGATGCCCGGTTAACCGTTGGAGTACCAAACGACCTCCAAATGGAACGAAACTTGACCGGTGGTCTCCGGGTGGTGTAATAAGACCACTTGACAAGCCTCGGTCCATTCCGAGAAAGTTTGACAGCTGCACACGAAAGAAAACGAAAGGGGTGCACCGGGGGAGATAGGAGCGCCGGATTGCAAAACGGACAACGGGGAAAATGTTCGGATGCAAGAGACGAACACGTATGCAAATGCAATGCACATGATGACATGATATGAAATGCATGACATGACAAAATGCAAAACGAAAGACAAAAACCCGACCATGGAGGGAATATCATAGCACATAGCCGAAAATGGCAAGAGTCGGAGTTACAAATATGGCAAGTTACATGCGGGGTGTTACAGTAGAGGCTGTGTTACCCTGCGACATTATTCATGACTCACCTCGAGTGCGCATGTACGAAGATAGAGAGGCCGAGCTTGATCGGCAGGACAGCCTAGATGCCCTGGAGGAGGAGCGCGACGTTGCAAAAGCCCGTTCCGCATTTTATCAACAACAGGCCCGCAGATATCAAAGTAGAGAAGTACGTGCCAAGACTTATATTATTGGCGATTCTACGCTTGTCGGAGTAGAAAAAGGACAAACTCAAGCCCCTTCATTATTGACGAAGTTCTCACTGGAGGAGTGTACCGCCTGCGTGATGCGTCAGACAATCGCCTCGAGCCGAACCCCTGGAACGCGGCCAGACTCCAAAGATTCTATGCCTAGCGCCGAACTCTTTGTTTGTCTCCTTCTCCCTATTACTCCCACTGTTTTTTCCTCTCTTTTCGCTTTTCCCCCTTTTAGCCTTCAAGCTCTTCGTGCGGCTAAAACCATGCACCTATGACATACACATCCTCAAATATGTACGTCAATTATACCTGGGGGCTTTTTTGACAGAAGTCTGTTATTTTTGGAGCATCAAGCTCATCACATATGCGCGTTTTTCCATATGTACCTTTTCTTTGCCATTATATGCATCGATATGACTTAAGTTTTGGCCAATCTGGGTTGCCTGGCTCCTGTGCTTATGCCCTACGTTCCCATTAGTTCGGCTAGGGCATAAAGGGAGCACCTCTGCGATTGCTACTGCCGGGTCATCCGGATGTGTACCTCAGACTGGGTGAAGCCGAAAAGCTAGCGTTCTTAAGGGAATATTCGGTCGGCGAACTAAAGATGTTTTTACATTCATTCAAATATGAACCCCCGGATGTTGAATATACTGCGATTTTTCCAATCACAGTTCGGACATGCACATTAACGCGTGTACACCCAGGGAAAGGAACCCTTAACAGAACTATTCTCTCTGGAAGATGTTTCTTACAATCACAATGTAATATAACATAACTAGCCAGATACAACTAGTCTGTTCAAGCAACTATGACCCCTACGCCTGGTTTCCACGCATACCCCGGTTTATCTTACCGCTTAGGTATTCGGAAACACTCTGCACCTTCGGGTCCAGAGGTCGAAGCGAAAAGGTCTGCCATGACAATCATTTTACAATTCAGCTAGAAGGAAAGTACATAGTCACTTGGACTCAAAAATTTCCTCCTCTATATCGTCCAGCAAGCTGTCTAATTTACAATCCTGCTGGGAATACTTGGCGGGTACTTATACTTGGTCATATACCAAATTCATGGGAATTTCTTTCCCATCTGACCCTAAAGGCCGACCCTGGCCATATGATTTGGATCGAGCTTGGTATACCGTGTTTTCACCATGGCCCAGGCTTCTCGTGCACCTTCCCGGCAGGCCAATATCTTCCATAATCGGAAGCGTCGTCGCGCTCCCTTGAATAACTCTATAAGCTCCTCCATCCTTCCTGGAGAGGAGGCGGATGGCCATAGAGCCTTGGCAACACTCGCATTGCCTACCGAGCTTGTTTGTGCATTTGTGACAGCTCTTGTAGCAGATCGTCCGAGATTCCGGACATCTCCTCTTTGGGACGGCCGGTCAGCATACCTACAGTTATAATTCTGTCAGTCCCTTTCATCTCCGAACTACACGGAGGTAAGTGTGACCACATACCAAATATGCCGCCGCGCAGCCTCTTATTTTCCTTTACGGAATCTGCCAGCTAGGACCGTACATCTTTCAGTACTTCGCCTAGCTGGGTGTGGGCATCCTGCAGCTTGTTTTTCTCATCTCTGACTCATGTCAGCACTCATTCGCCCGCGGCCAGCAGTCATTTGGCTTCTTGTTCTTCTGCTTGGGTGGCTTTCAGTTGCTCCTTCAGTTGATCTGACGATCCTGTCATAAGATGATCAACAGTGTTAGCATTACCGGTATATAATTATGTTTTCTCGATGGAGGGGAACATTACCAGGTGATGCCTTCTTGGATTTCTTCAGTTCGGCGGTAGCAACAGTCAGCTGGGTCCAACACTCTTAAAGTTCCTGAGACAACAGATTGTTTTTCTCCAACAGCACCTGGTTATACAATGATGATTAAATCAGTTGTATCAACTGTTTCAAGTCTCAGGGGCTACTGGTATATAATTATCAGTTTTGTACAATAAACTCACCCGTATATCTTTTACATGTTAGTTTGTGGCTCTGGAAAGCCCATCTCGAGCAGCTTGGATATCTGCATCAGCCGAGCTGAAGGCATTGACCGTCTCGTTCGTAAAGCCGGGGTCGCGTAGAACGGCTCTCCGGCGCCGATGATTCATGGCTCTCTCTGCTACATCTTGAGCACTGCGTTGGTTTTCCCTTGAAGAGGAAAGGGTGATGCAGTAAAGCAGCGTAAGTATTTCTATCAGTTTTTGAGAACCAATGTATCAATCCAGTAGGAGGCCACGCACGAGTCCCTCGCACCAACACAAACAAATAAATCCTCGCAACCAACGCAATAAAGGGGTTGTCAATCCGTTCACGGTCACTTACGAGAGTGAGATCTGATAGATATGATAAGATAAAATTTTTGGCATTTTTATGATAAAGATGCAAAGTAAAGTAAAGGGCAATAAAAATAACTAAGTGTTGGAAGATTAATATGATGGAAGATAGACCCGGGGGCCATAGATTTCACTAGTGGCTTCTCCGAGAGCATAAGTATTAAGGTCGGTGAACAGATTACTGTTGAGCAATTGATAGAATTGAGCATAGTTATGAGAATATCTAGGTATGATCATGTATATAGGCATCACATCGCGACAAGTAGACCGACTCCTGCCTGCATCTACTACTATTACTCCACACATCGACCGCTGTCCAGCATGCATCTAGAGTATTAAGTTCATAAGAACAGAGTAACGCTTTAAGTAAGATGACATGATGTAGAGGGATAAACTCATGCAATATGATATAAACCCCATCTTGTTATCGTCGATGGCAACAATACAATACGTGCCTTGCTGCCCCTACTGTCACTGGGAAAGGACACAACAAGAATGAACCCAAAGCTAAGCACTTCTCCCATTGCCAGAAAGATCAATCTAGTAGGCCAAACCAAACTGATAATTCGAACAGACTTGCAAAGATAACCAATCATACATAAAAGAATTCAGAGAAGATTCAAATATTGTTCATAGATAATCTTGATCATAAACCCACAATTCACCGGTCTCAACAAACACACCGCAAAAGAAGATTACATCGAATAGATCTCCACAAGAGAGGGGGAGAACATTGTATTGAGATCCAAAAAGAGAGAAGAAGCCATCTAGCTAATAACTATGGACCCGAAGGTCTGAGGTAAACTACTCACACATCATCAGAGAGGCTATCGTGTTGATGTAGATGCCCTCCGTGATCGATGCCCCCTCCAGCGGAGCTCCGGAAAAGGCCCCAAGATGGGATCTCACGGGTACAGAAGGTTGCGGCGGTGGAATTAGGTTTTTGGCTCCGTCCCTGGTAGTTTGGGGGTACGTAGGTATATATAGGAGGAAGAAGTACGTCGGTGGAGCAACATGGGGCCCACGAGGGTGGAGGGCGCGCCCAGGGGGGTAGGCGCGCCCCCCTCCCTCGTGCCTTCCTGGTTGTTGTCTTGACGTAGGGTCCAAGTCCTCTAGATCACGTTCGTTCCGAAAATCACGTTCCCGAAGGTTTCATTACGTTTGGACTCCGTTTGATATTCTTTTTCTGCGAAACTCTGAAATAGGCAAAAAACAGCAATTCTGGGCTGGGCCTCCGGTTAATAGGTTAGTCCCAGAAATAATATAAAAGTGTATAATAAAGCCCATTAATGTCCAAAACAGAATATAATATAACATGGAACAATAAAAAATTATAGATACGTTGGAGACATATCAAGCATCCGCAAGCTTAATTCCTGCTCGTCCTCGAGTAGGTAAATGATAAAAACAGAATTTTTTATGTGGAATGCTACTTGGCATAATTTCAATGTAATTCTCTTAATTGTGGTATGAATATTAAGATCCGAAAGATTCAAGACAAAAGTTTAATATTGACATAAAAATAATAATACTTCAAGCATACTAACTAAGAAATTATGTCTTCTCAAAATAACATGGCCAAAGAAAGTTATCCCTACAAAATCATATAATCTGGCTATGCTCAATCTTCACCACACAAAATATTTAAATCATGCACAACCCCAATGACAAGCCAAGCAATTGTTTCATACTTTTGACATTCTCAAAATTTTTCAATCTTCACGCAATACATTAGCGTGAGCCATGGACATAGCACTATATGTAGAATAGAATGGTGGTTGTGGAGAAGACCAAAAGGAGAAGATAATCTCACATCAACTAGGCGTATCAACGGGCTATGGAGATGCCCATTAATAGATATCAATGTGAGTGATTAGGGATTGCCATGCAACGGATGCACTAGAGCTATAAGTATATGAAAGCTCGACAAAAGAAACTAAGTGGGTGTGCATCCAGCTCGCTTGCTCATGAAGACCTAGGGCATTTTGAGGAAGCCCATCATTGGAATATACAAGCCAAGTTCTTATAATGAAAAATTTCCCACTAGTATATGAAAGTGATATCATAGGAGACTCTCTATCATGAAGATCATGGTGCTACTTTGAAGCACAAGTGTGGTAAAAGGATAGTAACATTGTCCCTTCTCTCTTTTTCTCTCATTTTTTTTATTTGGGCCTTTTCTCTTTTTTTATGGCCTCTTTTTTTTCGTCCTGAGTCTCATCCCGACTTGTGGGGGAATCATAGTCTCAATCATCCTTTCCTCACTTGGGACAATGCTCTAAAAAATGATGATCATCACACTTTTATTTACTTACAACTCAACAATTACAACTCAATACTTAGAATAAAATATGAATCTATGTGAATGCCTCCGGCGGTGTACCGGGATATGCAATGAATCAAGAGTGACATGTATGAAAGAATTATGAACGGTGGCTTTGCCACAAATATGATGTCAACTACATGATCATGCGAAGCAATATGACAATGATGGAGTGTGTCATAATAAACGGAACGGTGGTAAGTTGCATGGCAATATATCTCGGAATGGCTATGGAAATGCCATGGTAGGTAGGTATGGTGGCTGTTTTGAGGAACGTATATGGTGGGTGTATGATACCGGCGAAAAGTGCGCGGTATTAGAGAGGCTAGCAATGGTGGAACAAAGAAAAGTGCGTATAATCCATGGACTCAACATTAGTCATAAAGAACTCATATACTTATTGCAAAAATCTACAAGTTATCAAAGCAAAGTATTACGCGCATGCTCCTAGGGGGATAGATTGGTAGGAAAAGACCATCGCTCGTCCCTGACCGCCACTCATAAGGAAGACAATAAATAAATAAATCATGCTCCCACTTCATCGCATAACGGTTCACCATACGTGAATGTTACGGGAATCACAAACTTTTAACACAAGTATCTCTCAAATCCACAACTACCCAACTAGCATGACTCTAATATCACCATCTTCATATCTCAAAACAATTATGAAGCATCAAACTTCTCATAGTATTCAACACACTTATAAGAAAAAAATTACTAATCTTGAATGCCTATCATAATTAAAGAAAATTACCATGCTGTTTTGTAGGACTCTCAAAATAATCTAAGTGAAGCATGAGAGAACAATAGTTTCTATAAAACAAAACCACCACCGTGCTCTAAAAGATATAAGTGAAGCACTAGAGCAAAAACAATATAATTCAAAAGATATAAGTGAAGCACATAGAGTATTCTAACAATTTCCGAATCATGTGTGTCTCTCTCGAAAGGTGTGTACAGCAAGGATGATTGTGGCAAACTAAAAAATAAAGACTCAAATAATACAAGACACTCCAAGCAAAACACATATCATGTGGTGAATAAAAATATAGCTCTAAGTAAAGTTACCGATGGAAGTAGACGAAAGAGGGGATGCCTTCCGGGGCATCCCCAAGCTTTGGCTTTTTGGTGTCCTTAGATTATCTTGGGGTGCCATGGGAATCCCCAATCTTAGGCTCTTTCCACTCCTTGTTCCATAATCCATCAAATCTTTTACCCAAAACTTGAAAACTTCACAACACAAAACTTAACAGAAAATCTTGTGAGCTCCGTTAGCGAAAGAAAACAAAACACCACTTCAAGGTACTGTAATGAACTCATTATTTATTTATATTGGTGTTAAACCTACTGTATTCCAACTTCTCTATGGTTTATAAACTATTTTATTAGTCATAGATTCATCAAAATAAGCAAACAACACAAGAAAAACAGAATCTGTGAAAAACAGAATAGTCTGTAGTAATCTGTAACTAACGCAAACTTCTGGACTCCAAAAATTCAGAAAAAATAGGACGACCTAGACAATTTGTTCATTGATCAGCAGCAATTGGAATAAATATTTTATCACGTTCTGTTGATTTTTAACAATTATTTTCGCGAACAGAAAGTTTCTAGAATTTTCAGCAAGATCAAATAACTATCATCCAAGAAGATCCTATAGGTTTAACTTGGCACAAACACTAATTAAAACATAAAAACACATCTAACCAGAGGCTATATCAAATATTTATTCCTAAACAAAAGAAAAAAGCAAAAAACTAAAAATAAATTGGGTTGCCTCCCAACGAGCGCTATCGTTTAACGCTAAAAGCAAGGATAGATCTAGGTATTGCCATCTTTGGTGGGCAATCCATAAGTGGCTCTTATAATAGATTCATAAGGTAATTTTATTTTCTTTCTAGGGAAGTGTTCCATGCCTTTCCTTAACGGAAATTGGAATCTAATATTCCCTTCCTTCATATAAATTATTGCACCAATCATTCTAAGGAAAGGTATACCAAGACTAATAGGACATGAAGGATTGCAATCTATATCAAGAACAATAAAATATACGGGCACATAATTCCTATTTGCAACAATAAGAACATCATTAATTCTTCCCATAGGTTTGGTGGAATCCGCAAGGTGCAATTTTAAAGAACAATCATCAAAATCACGGAAACCTAGCAAATCACATAAAGTTTTTGGAATCGTGGAAACACTAGCACCCAAATCACATAAAGCATAGAATTCATGATCTTTAATTTTAATTTTTATAGTAGGTTCCCACTCATCATAAAGTTTTCTAGGGATAGAAACTTCCAGCTCAAGTTTTTCTTCATAAGATTGCATCAAAGCATCAACGATATGTTTAGTAAAGGCTTTATTTTGACTATAAGCATGTGGAGAATTTAGCACGGATTGCAACAAGGAAATACAATCTATCAAAGACCAATTATCATAATTAAATTCCTTGAAATCCAAAATAGTGGGTTCATTAATATCTAGAGTTTTGATCTCTTCAATCCCACTTTTACCAAATTTTGCATCAAGATCTAAAAACTCCGAATTTTTGGAACACCTTCTAGGTAAAGGTGGATCATATTCAGTCCCATCATTATCAAGATTCATATTGCAAAACAAATATTTAATAGGGGACACATCAATAACTTTTAGATCTTCATCTTTATTTTCATAGAAACTAGAAGAACAGGCTTTCACAAAGCAATCTTTCTTAGCACGCATCCTAGCGGTTCTTTCTTTGCACTCATCAATGGAAATTCTCATGGCTTTGAGAGACTCATTGATATCATGCTTAGGAGGAATAGATCTAAGTTTCAAAGAATCAACGTCAAGAGAAATTCTATCAACGTTCCTAGCCAATTCATCAACTTTAATTGTTTTTCTTTAAGAAAAGCATTGAAATTCTTTTGCGAATTCATAAACTCCTTGACACTAGTTTCAAATTCAGAGGGCATCTTATTAAAATTTCCATAAGAATTGTTGTAGGAATTACCATAATTATTAGAGGAATTACTAGGATACGGCCTAGGATTAAAGTTTCCTCTATACGCGTTGTTACCAAAATTATTCCTACCAACAAAATTCACATCCATAGATTCATTATTATTCTCAATCAAGGTAGACAAAGGCATATCATTAGGATCAGGAGAAACACTCTTATTAGCAAATAATTTCATAAGTTCATCCATCTTTCCACTCAAAACATTAATTTCTTCTATCGCATGCACTTTTTTATTAGTGGATCTTTCGGTGTGCCATTGAGAATAATTAACCATAATATTATCTAGGAGTTTAGTAGCTTCTCCTAAAGTGATTTCCATAAAAGTGCCTCCCGCGGCTGAATCTAAAAGAATTCTAGAAGCAAAATTCAATCCGGCATAAAAAATTTGTATAATCATCCGCAAATTCAAACTATGTGTAGGGCAATTTCGTATCATTAATTTCATCTTCTCCCAAGCTTGTGCAACATGTTCATGATCAAGTTGCTTAAAATTCGTAATATCGTTTCTAAGGGAGATGATCTTAGCGGGAGGAAAATACTTAGAGATAAAAGCATCTTTGCACTTATTCCAAGAATCAATACTATTTTTAGGCAAAGACGAAAACCAAGCTTTAGCACGGTCTCTAAGCGAAAAAGGAAATAGCTTCAATTTAACAATATCATTGTCCACATCTTTCTTTTTTTGCATATCACATAAATCAACGAAGCTATTTAGATGGGTAGCGGCATCTTCACTAGGAAGGCCGACGAATTGATCTTTCATGACAAGATTCAACAAAGCAGCATTAATTTCACAAGATTCAGTATCGGTAAGAGGAGCAATCGGAGTGCTAAGAAAATCATTGTTGTTGGTATTGGTAAAGTCACACAATTTAGTATTATCTTGAGCCATCGTGACAAGCAAGCAATCCAACACACGAGCAAACGAGAAGCGAGCGAAAAAAAGGGCAAATGGAGAAGAGAGGGCAAATAAAACGGCAAGGGTGAAGTGGGGGAGAGGAAAACGAGAGGCAAATGGCAAATAATGTAATGCGGGAGATAAGGGTTTGTGATGGGTACTTGGTGTGTTGACTTTTGCGTAGACTCCCCGGCAACGGCGCCAGAAATCCTTCTTGCTACCTCTTGAGCACTGCGTTGGTTTTCCCTTGAAGAGGAAAGGGTAATGCAGTAAAGCAGCGTAAGTATTTCCCTCACTTTTTGAGAACCAAGGTATCAATCCAGTAGGAGGCCACGCACGAGTCCCTCGCACCTACACAAACAAATAAATCCTCGCAACCAACACAATAAAGGGGTTGTCAATCCCTTCACGGTCACTTACAAGAGTGAGATCTGATAGATATGATAAGATAATATTTTTGGTATTTTTATGATGAAGATGCAAAGTAAAGTAAAGGGAAATAAAAATAACTAAGTGTTGGAAGATTAATATGATGGAAGATAGACTCGGGGACCATAGGTTTCACTAGTGGCTTCTCTCGAGAGCATAAGTATTACGATGGGTGAACAAATTACTATTGAGCAATTGACAGAATTGAGCAAAGTTATGAAAATATCTAGGTATGATCATGTATATAGGCATCACGTCCGCGAGAAGTAGACCAACTCCTGCCTGCATCTACTACTATTACTCCACACATCGACCGCTATCCAGCATGCATCTAGAGTATTAAGTTCATAAGAACAGAGTAACGCTTTAAGTAAGATGACATGATGTAGAGGGATAAACTCATGCAATATGATATAAACCCCATCTTGTTATCCTCGATGGCAACAATACAATACGTGCCTTGCTGCCCCTACTGTCACTGGGAAAGGACACCGCAAGATTGAACCCAAAGCTAAGCACTTCTCCCATTGCAAGAAAGCTCAATCTAGTAGGCCAAACCAAACTGATAATTCGAAGAGACTTGCAAAGATAACCAATCATACATACAAGAATTCAGAGAATATTCAAATATTGTTCATAGATAAACTTGATCATAAACCCACAATTCATCGGTCTCAACAAACACACCGCAAAAGAAGATTACATCGAATAGATCTCCACAAGAGAGGGGGAGAACATTGTATTGATATCCAAAAAGAGAGAAGAAGCCGTCTAGCTAATAACTATGGACCCAAAGGTCGGAGGTAAACTACTCACACATCATCGGAGAGGCTATGGTGTTGATGTAGAAGCCCTCCGTGATCGATGCCCCCTCCGGCGGAGCTCCGGAAAAGGCCCCAAGATGGGATTTCACGGGTACAGAAGGTTGCGGTGGTGGAATTAGGTTTTTGGCTCCGTCCCTGGTAGTTTGGGGGTACGTAGGTATATATAGGAGGAAGAAGTACGTCGGTGGAGCACCGTGGGGCCCACGAGGGGGGTAGGCGCGCCCAGGGGGGTAGGCGCGCCCCCCTACCTCGTGCCTTCCTGGTTGATGTCTTGATGTAGGGTCCAAGTCCTCTGGATCACGTTCGTTCCGAAAATCACGTTCCTGAAGGTTTCATTCCGTTTGGACTGCGTTTGATATTCTTTTTCGGCGAAACTCTGAAATAGGCAAAAAACAGCAATTCTGGGCTGGGCCTCCGGTTAATAGGTTAGTCCCAAAAATAATATAAAAGTGTATAATAAAGCCCATTAATGTCCAAAACAGAATATACTATAGCATGGAACACTCAAAAATTATAGTGACGGATACATCATACGACTCCTCTGTCGAAGGACAATCCGGCATCACTCCCGTATCAGCCCTTGCCTTTAAAGCAGGGTCGGGAACCTGACTTGTGGAGGCGCGCCCGATAAGATTCCCGGACATAGTCCGGCGGCTTTTCCTAATAAGACGTAGCGAATAAAGTCACAGTTGGATGTGACTGCCAAAGGGTATATTTAAAAGCCATACCTCTTCGATGAAGGCTCGGTCCTATGTTTGTTTGCCTTCCGCTTCGAAGACTTGCCAGGCGTGGGCGCCGCTCTCTTTGGAGTTGCCTCTTGGGTAGCAGGTCGTGCCAACGCCTCCCCTTTTAAGCATGAGACAGTGCGATGGGTGGGGCAAAACAAACTCTTTCGGAGGAGATGTCTCCTGGTTACTTACGTGTGAAGCAGGGAGAAGACCGGGATAATCAACGGTGAAGGCCACTTCCGTGCCGTCATAGCTCGCCTGGTAAAACACCCCGTCCTCGAGCACCATGAATATATCCGGATCCTCTTCGAATCCGGGGTCAAGGTCCAGATTATGGCCCTCTGGTTGTGGGGCAGGGCCGTAAGCCCCTCGGAGATCTTTCGCCAGTGCTGTTATAAGTGGACGAGTTAATATTCATTGAAAGTGGTTCAGGGAATGGGGTGAGTAGAGCAGAGGGGTTGGGACTTACCCAGCTAGCAGGATTGTACATGGAAAATCCATCTCTGCGCTTGATACAAAGAAATTCCTCTTCCTCCCCTTTGAACAGTTCGGCCAATATTATGGCCAGAGCGGCGGGGGTGTCCGGACCCTTCCGGCCGCAGCGGGAGGCCTCATGCTCCCCATGGTAGTGCCACATGGGAAGACCTCTGTATTAGAGTGGCTGAACCCCCCGTACTATGGAAGTCGCCATTACCTCGACTATTGATAATCCGGACTGGGCGAGCGTCTTTTTCTTGCTCATGAGTTGACGAACTTCCGCACTATCTTCCTCCTCGAGGCTCCGAGGGCGCCAGCTGTGGTGTTTTCTCAAGGGAATGCTTGTGAACTCGGGAAGGCCCCTCCGAACTGGGTTAGGAATTGCAGCGTCCTCAATATAGAACCATTCGGAAGGCCACTCTTCGAATGCCTTCTTTGGTGTGGCGGACAGGTATCCGGTCCCGGCGATGCGCCATATGTCGGCTCCGCCCACTTCGAATATTGATCCCTCGTGGTTGCGCGGGACGAGACAGAATAGCTTTCTCCACAATTCAAAATGGGCCTCGCGACCTAAGAATAACTCGCAAAGAGCAACGTAGCCCGCGATATGCAGGATGGAGGCGGGAGTAAAGTTGTGCAGTTGGAGGCCATAATACTCCAGAAGCCATTGGAGGAACAGATGAATTGGAAATCCGACGCCTCTTAGCAGGTAGGGAAGGAAACACACTCGTTCCCCCCAGATGGATTGTGGAAACTCTCCGCATGGGCCCCGCCATTGAAGGAGCTCAACCCTGCCCGAACAAGGACCAGATCCGTAGGAGGAAGAAATCCCTGTATTTGCAGCTTCACCAGCTGACTATGGGGTACGGAGCACCTCTCCCACTCGCCTTTTTCTGGGCCGCAGGGACGGGAGGAGGAGCTGGGAGCACTAGCCATGTTGGAAGTGGTCTTTCCTGGCGATCTCTGAGGGTTTTTTCCGCATGGTGCCGAATGGATCTGAGATCGAATCTCTTTAAATAGACACTCTTTCTTACGTGGCCGGGGTGTTATGTGCAAAAATACCGTGACCTCTTGCATTCGCTTGACACGTGGAAGCTGAAGTTGTTGATACATAGAAGCCGAGGGGTACGACATTAAATAGAAAGCCGAATACATCACTTTGAAGTCATCGGAGGAGGAACCTGCCTTGCAATGCCGAAGACTATCTACGCGCCTGACACCTCGTCATTGCAGCCTGGTTCGGGGGCTACTGAGGGAGTCCTGGATTATGGGGTCCTCGGGCGTCTGACCTATTATACATGGGCCGGACTGATGGGCTGTGAAGATACCAAGACCGAAGACTCTACCCGTGTCCGGATGGGATTTTCCTTGGTGTGGAAGGCATGATTGGCGACCAAATATGAAGATTCCTTTCTGTGTAACCGACTTTGTGTAACCCTAGTTCCCTCCGGTGTCTATATAAACCGGAGGGCTTAGTCCATAGAAGACGGATTTAAGCATAGTCAGACATGCTAGACTTCTAGGGTTTTAGCCATCACGATCTCGTGGTAGATAAACTCTTGTAATACTCATATTCGTCAAGATCAATCAAGCAGGAAGTAGGGTATTACCTCCATAGAGAGGGCCCGAACCTGGGTAAACATTGTGTCCCCTGTCTCCTGTTAACATCAACCTTAGACGCACAGTTTGGGACCCCCTACCCGAGATCCGCCGGTTTTGACACTGACACACACCTCTCCACATTTGCAAATAAGGCCTTCCCTCCTTCATCCTTTTCTCTCACAAGATAAACTAGTCATACAAATGCATCTTGATGTTACATGCAACACACGGGCATCTTGCTAGTAAGAATGAAAACAAACGACAAAAAAATATTGGACGGTGGTTCGAAGTCATGACCGCGGGCACAGTGGACAGGGTGGCCTTATATTGGTGTGATGAGTCGTCTGTTTTAACACAGAGGAGCTGGTGTGGTGATTATACTCACACGCACGCATGCACACGAACTGCATGCAACAACACTCACACGGACACATGCAGCCACGCACGCACGCAACACTCACACATACACACGCGGCAACGCATGCACGCAACACTCACACGCACACACGCACACATGCATGCACACACCACACGACCAACACACACTCTCACGCACAAGTGCTCCACCTACACGTGCATGCGCACACATCAGGCCCTGACAGACACATACACAACCAGGTGGTTTCCTGCGCACGGGTTGGAGTCTTGTCGCGCATGCGTAAATTTGTGTTTATCTAACCTTTTTCCAATGCGAACTGACAGGTGGGACCCACAAGGAAAATGGTCAATTTAACTAGTCAACATGGTGCAATCCGATGCTGAACGGTGAGCAAGTGACCGTATAATCACCGCAAAACGTATATAGTGACCATAATGAGCGTATTCTGAAGTCCGGTGAACGTATTACGCTTTTCTCTCTATAGGCCCTCCAAAACTACATCTCTACACGTTCTCACATGTTACATCTCACAACTATGCAATACAACACTACTACTACACTCTAACACAATAAATCATATGTGTTTTTAGTTTTACTAGATATCGTATTGTTACTTAATTATTCAGTTTGCATACATTAAATTTGCCTTCCAAATGTATGGCCAGTATCATCTACCGCGCGGGAAAAATCCCGCCCTTTCCTGTTTAATCGGGTTTGTATCGATGGACCGTTCGAAACAGCAAAACTATAGTACTATAGTACTATACAGTACAAGTAACAGTTCACTGGGCCGCCGTGTCGTGTACTCCTCCGTCGTAAGAGTGCAGCGCTCGCTTTCATAAATGTTCTAGTCCCTTCCGCCAACATGTGGGACATCAAGCTACCGGGTCCACGTGCCATACCGAAATAGAGTGCAGGGCTGAAGCACCCCAGTCATGGCGCCAACGTAGTAATGAGCAATGAGGCGTCAAATCACAAAGCTTCACCTTTCCCGTAGTTAAGTTGGAGGGACGAAGTAATAATGCTAAAAAAAGAAGTTGGAGGGACGAAGCAACCATCATTTCACTCGTTGCTGAATCCGCTTCTCCCTCATCTTCTTCAAGTTAACCACGTGTTGATTCTGCTGTTGTTCTGCCTCATGTGGGACGCGGATCGGCTTGTTAAAGCACTGACACGTGGGACCGCATGTTAGCAAACCGCCAGGCCAAAGTCCTCTAAAAATAAGAAACCTCCCCCGCCATCCGCGCGGCAAAATAACCTCCTTTTTACTAATCTTGATTCTATAATTTTTTAGATCAATATAATTGAGATTTGTATAGATAGCACACAGGAGCAAAACCAAGTGGTACGGTTAAGGGCATCCACAATGTGTAGCCAAATGTGAAAATAGCTTTTGGCATCGATGGGGACCATTGTGGACGGTGCTGCCAAAGCCAAAAAGATGGAACCGAAGCTCCCTGATTGATTGATTGAAGGAACAGAAAAATATAACATCTCTCCTCTTTCTCCCGTGCTTGGACGCATGTACAGTATAGAGCACAGAATCTACTCCCCTGTCCCTTCTATCACAAATCACAAAGTAGTGAGGCGTCAAATCACAAAGCACGGATGAAGCAACCATCATTTCACTCTTCGCTGACTCTGCTTCTCCATCGTCTTCTTCGAGAAACCACCTCACCGCACTAAGCTGGATGGATGAGGCTATTGTGTACTAGTAGTACTAGTACATCTACGCGTCCTTTGGTTCAACGGACTTCCTGGATGCAAATAAGGCGGTTGTCTTGGCTTGCAGGCGGCAGTTGCGAACGGCTTACCGTGGTATCCCTCAATGGTGTTCTCCGTCGAACGCACTTCGCCAAACCACAACGTTCGAGATATCGTCGACGTCACCGCAATGGGGAAGGAAGTCAAATAGTTACAACCTCCATATTTTTGTACACAAGGCCAGTATATCAAAATTACAATTTGCAAAATGCCACTAACACTAATCGAGGCGAAATTGATGGGGTTTGCCTCGTACTACAACCAAGGACATTAGTATACCCTTGCATGCATGTGGAAGTGAGAAGGTTGGTTTGCATGGCGCTGCATTAATCAAGCGATGAGGAGTGAGATGGTTAGCTCTTTGGGCTTTGGAGAAAAAAATACGCATTAATTGACACATCAAACGAGGATTTGTATCGATTAATCCCGCGAAGGAAAACCCCGCCTTTCTTTTTTAACACTAGTACTCCTAGTACGTACATACTTGTATCCTGTTTGGGTCTAGGCCTTGCATTGCCATACTTCGCCACACATTTTTGCCAAGCTTTCCTAAAGCTTTCAAAATGAAAAGGAGGTACACTTGCGCACGGCTGTCGCGGTCGCACTGCACCCTCACACAGTCGCTCCTGTGCGCCGCCGTCGCACCGCACCCTCACACAGTCGCTCATGCACGCCACGAACCCAACCAAGGGAACACACCCTCACTGACACGTGCTACCGCATGTGATCAAACCAAACTCAGCCATACTACCGCTGACACATAATTTTCATTCATACAGTATGTTTATCCAACCGCATGTTGGGGAAGATCCGTACGGCCCGTGCGGTGGTCTGTTGGGGAAGAAGAAGAGGTAGGAAGAAGGGTTAGGAGACGTAGGATATTCATCCAACCGCCTGAAATGGTAGACTGACGCAAATGATGAAAGTAAGGCGACTTGCATAACAATATATGTTCTTACACAGCAAAAGCTCCCTAAAAACAACAACATAAAGAAAAACTATCACTGCTCACGGAATGAGAAGGCCTCCTCGTCTTTGGCTGCCAGCGTGAACCAGCCGTAGCTGCCGACGTGTGTCTCCGCACCGTGGTTGTCCTCGGCCTCCAGCTACTCATTCACGCGGAGCGTGCGGGCGCTCTGCACGAACGAGTGCACCCTCCGGTTCAAGTCCAGGACGTCCGGTTTCGCTTGTAGGAGGGCCTCGATGGCAGCAGCATCCGCGCGCTCCGCGTTGAGTTGAGCCTCCACCGCCCGGTTCAAGTCCAGGACGTCCAGTTCTTCCTGCAGGAGGGCCTCAATGGCAGCGGCATCCGCGTGCTCCACGTCGAGTTGAGCCTCCGCCGCCCGGTTCAAGTCCAGGACGTCTGGTTCCGCCTGCAGGTGGGCCTCGATGGTAGCAGCATCTGCGCGCTCCGGGTCAAGTTGAGCCTCCGCCGCCCGGTTCACATCCATGACATCCAGTTCCGCCTGCAGCAGAGCCTCGATGGCAGTGGCATGCGCACGCTCCGCGTCGAGTTGATCCTCTGCCTCCCGGTCCTCCTTTAGTATCACCAGGTTGAACCGCTGGTCCGCCTACACCATGGGGGACCCGGACGCCGGCACGACATCGACGTCCATCGTCTCATACCCATCGGGGGCATTCTGCGCCGTGACCTCCACCATGAAAATTGGATCATCTTCCTCCTCCTCGTAGCTTGGCTCCAGAGAACTCGAGGATTGGCCTGCTGCAAAGCGAGCTAGGGAACGGAGGTCTGTGGCGCTTACCGCCGCCGCGATTTCTGTGCGGTGCTCCAGCGGCAGCATCTTGGAGTACGTGATCTTGCGGCGCACCATGGCTTTCCAGCGAGCTAGGGGACGCTTGATGTGGGATAGGGGATCGAAAGGTGGGGGAATGGGCTGGAGAGGAGGTGTGGTTTTGGGGCAGTGGCTGGCGTAGGCTGAGCAGTGAAGGTTCTGGTGTGAATAGTGGTTCCAGTGACGACCGATCAGTCGGTTTTGACTATACATCGCTCTTGTCGCGTTCGCGTTGCACCCCGACACGCTGGACCCTCCACGTCGCTCGCTAAATGGAACGCGCTTTGTCTTGCGTTTTCGCTCGCTTGTGGGACCGCAGTTGAGAGCAAACCGATGTCCCTCCCCCTCCCCCACCCGCGTCATTTATACTACCACTCCCTCTGTTTTATGCGGAGTAAATAAAAACAGAGGGAGTATACTATAGATGAGGATCCCCTAACGTGGCTGAACCCATTGAGTAACTGACATGCGGGGCCTAGCAAGCATGGGGTCCGCTAGTAAGAGACCGAAAGGGAGGGTAAGGCAGGGATACCTACGCCAGAGGATCAACTTCCACTACTACTCCCTCCTTCCATCTACTATACAAGGCCTAATGCATTTTTCGAGGCTAACTTTGACCAAATGTTAGAGTAATAATATATGACATGCAACTTACACAAAGCATACGGTCAAATTCATATGTGAAAGGAGCTTCCAATGATATAATTTTCACATTATACATCTCATGTACTATTAATCTTGTCAATAGTCGAAGGCGGTTTTGAAAAACGCATTAGAGCATGGTTAATAATATAGCCAGCCGATGGCTATAAGGAACTGCCATGTCATCTATAGCCATCATCTATATGCACTCATATAATAGTGTGGGCTATAAGGTTGGCTATTTCCCGCAAAAAAAAAATAAGGTTGGCTATTGTATTAGTACCTTTTTCCATCTCCTATCTATCTCTTTCTTCATATTTATTGTATTTGCCTAGGAATGCATATATAGCTAGGCTCTTGCATGAGAGCTCACTCCCCTTACTTTTTCACATCTCTCTCCTCCACATAGGCAAAAGTGCCATGTAAGCGGGCTATAAGTCCACTATTGTACTTGCTCTTAGACCCTATATAAATGGAAGGAGGGAGTACTATGAGCACTGCATACTCTACTACAGGTGTTGTCAGTACTCCACTAGTACTATTGGATAGGGAGCTTAAAAAAGTTACTATTGGACTGGCTATACGTGGCGAAATCCTAGTAGGAAGAGCATGCGCGAGAACAAGCACATACACGTGGTTGAAAAAAAATTGGAAACCATCTCTGTTTGAATACAAATCTAGGAGTACGTACGAATCTAACAATGTTGATTGGGTGTTGTTGAATGTTGATACTTTTTTCCGTAAGTTTATCAAAGTAGAGACACTTTAACTACACATAAAACTTATATGTAAACTAGAAAGGATCGGAGGGAATACATTGTACGTTCAAAAGCGAAATGAACATTGAATACCCTTATGATTTGCGGATGCTATGATCACTGGTTCAAAATTTCGAATCCGCCTTAGGTATCACACATGCACCCACTCGTTCTCTCTTGATCTCATCTCGGGGTCCGGAGATCGATAGAAAGAGGACTAGGGTGGGTACAATACGTTCGTTTCGCTTATGAACGTATAATATACTCCCTCTGATTCCCACAGACCCCCCCCCCCCCGCGGGTCATTTCTATCATAGAAACAGACTAAACCTTTATCTCCTTGCATGACACGCAATTGATCTCTCAACATCATTCGATCTCGTTAAGATGTGTCGGGGCATGAACCGAATGGGATGTCAAAACTAAGATGGGAAGCGACACGTAGTGGAGGCAAAGTGAAACTTTAAACGAACCATTTGTTTGTATGCATGTCGGACAAATTACAACATTGGAAATACAAGCATGGTCTAGGCCCACATGCGAATGATACTCAGAGGAATTTTCAAATGAGGCATGCGGGAGGATGGACTCGAACGGAGGGCGGCATGATAGATGGGGAAGAGGGTTGGAGAGGAATGAGAAATAAGCAAATGCCACATGATTATACTTGAACGGATAAAATAAACAATAGGTTGTCTCGTTTTCCCTTCCTTCTTGTTCACAGAGTAAGATACTCCCTCTGTTTTTATTTACTCTGCATATTAGATTTGACTGAAGTCAAACTTCATAAAATTTGACCAAAATTATAGAAAACTAGCAAGATGACCATGCGTTACACGGAACATCAAGATCTTGTGGGAGAAAAGGATGAACGATGGAAGGCCTTATCTGCAAATGTGGAGAGGAGTGCGGGGAAATTGTCATAGTTTCCTTGCTATGCGTTAGATATATATATATAGATCGGACGGCCTATATTGCAGGATGGCAGGCACACCATCATCAGCAACTCTGCTTTTATCTACACTAGCAAGATGCCCGTGCGTTGCACGGAACATCAAGATGCATTTGTATGAGTAGTTTATCTTGTGGGAGAAAAGGATGAATGAGGGAAGGCCTTATTTGCAAATGTGGAGAGGGGTGTGGGTATCTTTTTACAAAATTGCCATAGTTTCCTTCCTATCCGTCAGATATAAATCGAACGGACTCTTATAAAAAACAGAGTTGGTGATGATGTTGTGCCTGCCATCCTGCAATATAGGTCGTCCGATTTATACCTGATGGATAGGAATGAAACTATGGCAATTTTTCAAAAAGGTACCCACACACCTCTCCACATTTGCAAATAAGTCCTTCCCTCGTTCACCCTTTTCTCTCACAAGATAAACTAGTCATACAAATGCATCTTGATGTTACGTGCAACACACGGGCATCTTGCTAGTAAGAGTAGAAATATGAACATTTACAATAGCAAATCTATATGATGTGAAAGTATATTCAATAATGAATCTAATGGTATTGATTTGTTATTGTATATGTTATTATTTCTGTCTATAAACTTTGTCAAAGTTTACAAAGTTTGACTTTGAGCAAAGCTAAAATGCGGAGTAAATAAAAACAGAGGGAGTACCCTGGGACTAGTATAGTTACTACTGCCGGAACATGGTAAGTTGGACCCCTAAATGCGGGCGGACCGTGCACACCTCATTTATTATTTCAAACAGTCGGACACATACATTCAGCACACCATCCGGCTAGTTAATCAAGTGTTACGCTTCAATAATTGAAAAGGAAAAGGATGGTACCGTACCCAAAACCACCACACTTGGGGCTAGGGTAACAACTTGGTACTGTACCACATTTGAACCAGGGCACAAAAACCACCTGTTATGCGCCTAATGCGCAACGCGGAGCACTGATGCCCGAATATGGCCGGGAAAACAGGGAAACCGACATGTGCGGCACACCTATCGGGACGACGTGGTGCAGACTAGTCCAATGGAGGAGCTGGCCCATGACCTCCTCGCCACCAGCAACCGTTCATGTGGGTTGTGGGGGACAACAACGTGGCGCAGCTCCAGCACCGCCTCTGGACGCGGCGACCGCGGTGAGCGACACGCTCATCGTCGCTGGACAC
The DNA here is from genome assembly GCF_018294505.1 of Triticum aestivum. Lineage (NCBI taxonomy): Eukaryota > Viridiplantae > Streptophyta > Magnoliopsida > Poales > Poaceae > Triticum > Triticum aestivum. The sequence goes on from NC_057814.1 coordinate 184,082,596, forward strand.
GGTCGGTTTCAGTGTGCCGAGGGTGGCGTTAGCGCTGCGGCACGACCAACAGATCAACACCCGGCTCGTCAAGGATGCATGGGGTGCCGAAGTGCGCGCGCTCCACGACGCGTCCGAGGAATGGTGTAGCACGGCCAACTGCATCCCCAGGACCTGAGACCATGCCGGGTCGTCTTGCTTTTTCAATGATATGTGGGGATGCATGTGAGCAAAGGGCATCTCCAGCGTTGCCACGACCGTAGCTGACTACCCTGGCACACCAAAAAACCCTCGTCCCTCACGTCGTCGTGTGGTGCGTTCCCAGCCGGCGCCAGCTGCCCGCATTCATGTCGTCTGTCCGTATGCCGTCGTTAAGAGGCTCGATGCCCAAGAAACCAACACTAGCGACTTAATGACGCACCCGGACTCTAGGCCTCACCGGAATGCGCTACTTAAAGCGGCAACACCCAACTAACTTCCACACCGTAGCGCATTGTCCTGCTACCTAGCACCACATCCGCCATGACCGTGAGTGCGAACGCTCTGCGGGAGAGCTTGTCTTCGGGGATGAAGCTCGAGGTCACCGCCCTCGCTCAAGTTGCCGCTCGCGACGCAATAGCGGCGTAGCCAGACGCGGACGCGACCGCACAAGCGGTGGCCACGCTGGCGGCCGACGACGGGAGCACCGTCAGCCACGCGTCCTACTTGCCGCCGTCCAACGTCCAGCACCGCCGAGGTCGGGGACTCCTCCGAGGATGAGTAGGGCATGGGAGGCAGCAAGGCATGGTGTGCCAACTAGCCGGTCCGTCTCCCGTGTTCTACTCTTCCTCGCCGGAGACCACACCTTCACTTCACGGGTCTTGAACCCCGCCCCCGTACATGGAGATCACAGATGGTGGACGTTGGTCGCCGCCGTAGAATAGGTTTAGGGTCGGGCTTCTTTTATTTTTTTTGTCCTATAAAAGTTTGAAATGTAATGAAAATCTACCGTGTTTGCATTAATCTCGGGCGGTGTATATGAACTTTCACAATAATATAGTATATTGTAGGAGTACTAGCAAGATGCTCGTGCATTGCACGGAACATCAAGATCTTGTGGGAGAAAAGGATGAACGAGGGAAGGCCTTATCTGCAAATGTGGAGACGAGTGCGGGTAAATTGTCATAGTTTCCTTCCTATCTGTTAGATATAGATCGGACGGCCTATATTGCAGGATCGCAGGCACACCATCATCACCAACTCTGCTTTTTATTGAACCGAGACAAAGCTAACATGCAAAGTAAATAAACACATAGGGTCTACATACACAATTTATCTTAGGCACTCCAATAGTACGTCCACTACACATTCACGCATTTCACATCTTTGTACATCTACGGGAACCTACGAAAGGGTTAACGTAAATTGCCTCTCTCTCTCCTCCCCGATTTTCATGGTGGTGGGCCCCTCCCTCCCCCCAATCTACAATCAATAGCTCACACGTTTCACATTATGTTGATTACGTAACTGGGATTACGTAGGTGTAGCATTACTCGTCCTAAAAACCCCAACTAAGCAAACCTCCTAGCATATCGCGCGGGAAAAGACCCAGCCGCGCCGTTTTAGTCGGGATTACTGGATTACTAGTAGTAGTATCGATGGATCGTGCGAAGCACCAAGTTTTTTTTAGGGGGCGAAGCACCTTGTTTAAAAGGAAAAAAGGCGGTACACTCACAGCACCCCTGTCACGGTCGCATTGCACCCCACACACGTTCGGTCCTGCACACGGCTCACGCAAACGGAACGTGCTTCGGCTTGCCTCTTCACTGACACGTGGGAATGCACTTGGAGAAACCGACCATGCACCAAACTCCCCCCGCCCACCGC
>NC_057814.1:184084735-184089997 GCF_018294505.1 Triticum aestivum
ATTCAACCGCCCTTCGGCCAACTAGCCAATAATATTCCCCAAACCCCCTCCCCCTCCCCCACCACTCCATTCGCTCCGCCAAAGCCGCCCTCGCCGCCGCACTGATACATCGGCGTCGCGGTTCGTCGAGGGGACGCGCGGCAATCCTCTCGCTCCCACAGTATGCTCTCGTAGACTGTCGTCCTCTAGCCACGCCGCTGGGGACGTTCTTGTGGAGGCGCACGGCGGTCAGCGCCACCACCGCTAGCGACGTTTGTGTGGAGACACACTATGGTCAGCTTCTCCCACGGTACGCGCATTCTAGACTGAGGCCCCGTGCATGTCGGTGTAGCGCTGAATGTTAGCTGATAGACGCTGTTAATCTCACTATTTGCCGAAGTAGTTTACAGTCAATATGCTCTGCTTAAGAAGCTTGCTTGCCCTATTCTGCACTCAATCTTCTTAGCTCAGATGGCATGCCAAGCCCAATTAGTAGCTAAAATATCCTGCCATATATTTATTGTCACGAAGATTGCCATGGTCTAGTAGCCAATCTGTTAGGTGAAATAGCTCTACACCGTTTTATACTCGATCTTTGTTGCTGAGATGACCTTCGATAGTTTGATGGCTGTGTGCTCGGCCTCATTGACTACTGAAATAGCCTGCCATAATTTAGCACTCAAATCTGTTTGCTGAATTAACTTTACATATATTTCGTTACTTAGATCTGCTCGTCCAAATATCTTTCCATAGCTTTAGACATCAACCTAGGTATTTTTTTCTGGACTTCATAAAAAAGCATATATGTTTTTCCTGTAATATCTAGTAGAAGAACTAATTTGTATGTCTAACAGATGGATAGGACTTGGATAACTTTTGCTCGAATATTCTCCGCTGCATATGTCGACGGGGTTGAAAACTTCATGAACTTTATCAGAGCTGAGTATGGTGGTCCAAAATCAGATGTGCTCTGCCCGTGTAACAGTTGTATGAATTCAGTTACAAGACCCCAGTCAACTATGCAAAATCATCTACACTTCTATGGGATGTCGGTCACATATACTAGGTGGGTTCAGCACGGTGAAGCTGTGAACATCAATGTTACTGACTACGTGGAAGCAGCAGATCACCATCTTGATCTGCATGATGCTCAGGTGGAAGAGGAGGAGGTGGTGGTGGCGGAGCTAGTGAGTTTGACCAACATTGAAACAATGCTACGAAATGCTCGTCCATTTCATGAACTTTCACCTGTAGAAGAAAAACGGTGGGCCAGCATGTTGGAACAATGCAACGTGGCTGTCACCCCAGGAAATAAGCTATCAGTATTCCCAGCTATGGTCACCTTTCTTTAGGTGAAGACATCTGAGCGGATGACCAACAAATCATTCGATGTGATGTTGGCTGCTTTCCACAAATCTTTCCCAGATGCGTCTAAGCTGCCACACACCTACAGTAAAATGAAGAATTTCCTTCGTGCAGTTGGAATTGGATATGATATGATCCATGTTTGTAAGAATAATTGTGTTCTGTTCCGGAAGGATTATGCCAACTTGAGTGAATGCCCGAAATGCAAATCATCAAGATGGAAAGATGGCGATGCTGTGAAGAGGATTCCTCATAATGTTCTGAGACATTTTCCAATTATACCAAGATTACAGAGGTTGTTTCATGATGCTGAAATAAGAGAGGATGTACTGTGGCATTCTAGGAACCAGGAGTACAGGGATCAGAATGGGATGAGCCATCCATCTCATGGTAGTGAGTGGAAAGCTTCAATCAGAAACACAAAAAGTTTGTTGCTGACCCGAGAAACATTAGACTTGGCTTAGCTTCAGATGGATTTAACCCATTTGGCCACCAGAGCGCCACATATAGCATGTGGCCAGTGCTTGTTATCCCTTACAACATGCCTCCAAAGGTCTGCACCAAAGAATCAAACTACATGATGGCCTTGCTCATCCCAGGTCCGAAAAGTCCTGGAAAGGATTTTGATTTATTCATGGAGCCTCTTGTGGAGGAACTTCAATAGCTATGGAGGGGTGTTCTCACTTGAGACCTATATAGCAGACCACCAGCTGATTTCTTTCTGCGTGCTGTTATAATTTGGTGCATCCATGATTATCCAGCTTTGGGCACTATGTCAGGGCGAACGACACATGGTTACAATACATGTATTTGTTGTGACAGGAATCCGCTGTCATACATAATACTTAGCAAGATCTGTTACATTGGACACCGTCGTTTCCTTGCCAAGGACAAGTCGCGTCCTGCAAAATACCGAAGACATGTGTTCAATGCAAGGCATGAAAACCATGATGCGCCAAAGAGGCTCACCGCCGATGAGTTGCAAGTGGAATTAGAGAAGGTCAGGCATATTACACCAGGAAACCATCCTGGTAATGGTAGCGGGAAAAGGAAGCGTGGCAGGACAGAAGAGAGATTATTGTTTACCCGCAGGTCCACTTTGTGGCACTTGGAATTGGAAAGATTTGGATCTACGGCATAATCTTGATGTGATGCACATCGAGAAAAATATATGTGACAACATTATCGGTACACTTCTTAATATTGAAGGCAAGACAAAAGATACCTTAAAATCTAGGATTGATTTGACACACCTGGGTATCAGAAAGGATTTGCAGGGGGAAGATGAAGGTAAACCACGTGATATGGCACCAGTTGTGTACGTCTTGGACAAGGTAAAAAGAAAAGAATTATGTGAGCTCCTGTCACATGTGAGATTCCCACATGGATTTGCTTCCAACCCTGAAAGGAGAGTCAGTGTAGATGTAAACAAGGTACAAGGGTTGAAAACTCATGACTGCCACGTCCTACTTCAAAGGGTTTTACCTGTTATCCTTAGAGGATTGGGCCGCCCTAACTTATACAGAGCAGTTGTAGAGTTGGGACAATTCTTCAGGGAACTCTGCAGTAGAAATATCAGGATAGATGCTTTGGAGCGTCTTAGAGACAAGATACCAACTATCCTATGCGACCTTGAGAAGATATATCCTCCATCCTTCTATGATGTGATGGTGCATTTGCCTGTTCATCTACCTGATGAGGCACTACTTAGAGGTCCACTACAGTATGGCTAGATGTACCCTATTGAAAGGCGGCTAGGAACTTTCAAGGGCTATGTTAGGAACAGAGCTAGACCCGAGGGTTCCATTGAAGAGGCCTGCATTGCTACAGAAGCGTTGACATTCTGCTCAAAATACATTGAACCAACTGATCATCTTAGCAAAGAGGTGGGTGACGACAATCCCGGGCTCAATGTTTTCGATTGTTCTGTTCAAGTTACAGGGAAGAGTCGACAAGAGGACAAACCTAAAGATTTGGAAAAAATGGTTTGGTATGTGTTGAATAACTGTCCTGAGATACTACCTTATATCAAGTAAGTGCTAAGTACTGCAGCTTATACATCGTAATCTACTAAACTTGCAGCACATTCTTATATATTTAGATGTTTGACGCGATCACTATGTTGTGCAGCATCTACAAAAAGGAGTTATTGCCGCAAACTCCAAGAAACATTGACAAACTGGTTATGGCAGGATTTGCAAAATGGTTCAAGAGCCATGTAAGCTTTTGAATTGCACTGTCAGTTTTTTAACATGTTGAGTACATAAGATGATCGGCTTGTCTATTTTCTAACCATAGGTTAAGAAGATGCGGGAGGATGGGTAGGCAATTGATGATGCCCTTTACGCACTAGCAATGGGTCCTGATACTCGGGTAAGACATTATGAATCTTGTGTTGTTGGAGATGTGCGCTACAACACCCTTGCACATGACGAAGGTAGGAAGACACAAAACAGTGCCATCATGAGCACGATACGTACGACAGAGAGACAACTGAAATGTATGCTAACATAATATACATTGTTCAATTGCAGTATATCTCCAGTTTCGAGGATCATCGGTGTGTGGTTCTGTTGTGTTGTCGTTGGTATAACCTGTTTTCCAGGATTGCAAAACCCAGAGTTGATGATTATTTCAAATCCATCAATGTCAAGGCGGCATACCAGACCAACGTGCCTTTTATTTTGGCAAATCAAGCGACACAGATATTTTTGTTGGAAGACACATTTGCACGTAGCGATGACTGGAGAGTATTGCAAAGGTTTGAGCAAAGGAATTTGTTTAATGAAGTTGCACAACAAGATGATGCTTACCCTGCTCCTGATGTACAAGATTCCACATATGTTCCTAATATCCTTGAGAACCATCATGTCAATGACGCTGGCGAAAGGATTGCCTGTCGTGCCGTGGACATACAAGAGTGGATCAAGAAGAAGCCAACGTTCGAGGACATTGAGGATGGTGAAAAAGATGACACTATGGGGAATTACGATTCAGACTTATACACATGGCGAAGATGTTGACGCTGCTGCTGCAGATGATGATTAGATTGCTTTTGTCATATTTGCCTGTCAGAAGCCGTTTTTTATCTACTATATGAAATTATGTTTGCTATGACAACTGAAACATGATGATCGTGTTGTTTCGTATTTTTCTGTGAGAACATCACTTGTTATGTATGTTGATTTGTGTTTATTGATTGTATGACGACTAAAACATGATGACATTGTTGTTTACACTACAAAAAAAAGACACATCCGTGACATTTTAGGCCGAACGAAATTTTTTTCTGTCATACATATGACACTTCTATGACGATAATTGTGACAAAACCCGATATCATCATAGATGTGGTGGGCTCCTACTTCTATGACAAAAAATCATGAAAGAAAATGGGCTTTTCGTCCTGGGCGGGCCGGAGACGCAGCTGCATGACATTCTTTGGGCCGTCCATGACGGAAAAAACCGGGGTAGAAGCGAGGGCGAGGAAAATTTCAGGGAGTTCCCGGTTACGGTGGGAGGTTGGGGGCCGAGCGATGCGCGTTTCTCTCATACACGTACGCGCGTGTGTGCGAGGCGTTGGCTCTAACTGAACCCGAGCGAGGCGTTGGGCTCTAACTAAACCCGAGCGATTGCACTCCAGGCTACGCGTTACTGAACCCGAGCGATCGATCGATGGCTATTAACTGAACCCGATCGAGCGATTCCTTCGCTACTCCTGCTAACTGAAGCCGATCAATGCTGCCTCTGGGATGAACAGTGAGCGTATCGGGGGGTTTGGATGAACAGTGAGCGGTGGCGTTGCCTCTGGATGAACAAGACCCCGTGGTGTGGTGGAGGGCTGGATGAACAGTAGACGGTGGAGGGATGCCCGTGGAGGGGTGGTTGAACAGGACCCCGTGGTGTGGAGGGCTGGAT